>NW_027183578.1:0-212847 GCF_041296385.1 Aphelocoma coerulescens
TGCCTGGCACAGAGACACCAGTGGCCACACAAGTGGCCATGGCACTGTCCACACACAGTCCCTGCTGCTGCTCCCCCAGCCGCTGGCACCAACTCCCAGCCACCCACTCCTAAAGCCACGGGGCCCACTGGGACACTGCGGGGGCTCGTGGAAGCCAGCGGCCATTGTGACACAGCGGGGCTGCACAGAGCCCACGGTGCTTTGTGACCCGTGGCTCCCAGGAGAGCCTTTGTGATGCTGGGGAACTACAAGGAAGCCTGGCTCCTCTGTGACACCACCACAGAAGCTCAGGGGAGCCCTTGAGACTGTGCTGATGCTATTGAACCTGATGCAACCCTGCCTCCTCTGTGACACCACAGAAGCTCTTGGAGCCCTGGAGACCGTGGTGATGCTATGGAACCTGATGCAACCCTGCCTCCTCTGTGACACCACAGAACCTCTGGGAGCCCTGGAGACTGTGCTGATGCTATGGAACCTGATGCAACCCTGCCTCCACTGTGACACCACAGAAGCTCAGGGAGCCCTGGAGACTGTGGTGATGCTATGGAACCTGATGCAACCCTGCCTCCACTGTGACACCACAGAACCTCTGGGAGCCCTGGAGACCGTGCTGATGCTATGGAACCTGATGCAACCCTGCCTCCACTGTGACACCACAGAAGCTCGGGGAGCTCTGCAGACCGTGGGGATGCTGGCGAAGCTGACGGAACCCTGGGCACCACAGTGACGCTATGGAACCTGGTGGAACCGAGGGGCCACAGTGACACTGTGGGGCCTTTTGGAAGCAACAGGACCCTGGTGGGAAGCCACGGGATGATTAATCCTGCACGAACCTGCTCCAGGTGGGCTCCTCTCTCCCGGCTTCCACAGGTGCTGCTAGGATCCCACTCGGCACTGGCTTGGCACGGGCTCACGGCTTCCTTTGGCAATGGCTCTGCTCCAGGATGGCATGCTGCAGAGAATGCAGGTAGATTTTGTGCTCACTCCTGGCATGCAGCTGGACAATAAAGCCTGATCCAGCCCCCCCTCAGCATATGTCCGGCTCTGGCATTGGGGCGGGGCAACTTTGGGAGCAGCCCCAGCCCTGCTCCTGCTCCCGGCTGGGCACCCAGCTGCTGGGACACAGGTGTGTCCTGATGCCACCGTCTACTCCTTTGAGAAGGGGAGGACAGAGTGCATCAGGGAGTTTGGTGTGGCTTACATGCGGCAAGGAGAAGGTGCAGCCCCAAACTGGCTTTCACTTCTAGAACCTTTTGCTATTGCGGGAGCAGCTGCTGGAGCTTTTCAACCGAGCTGCAAGAGTGAAAAGTGTGATGGCATGTCTATCTGAGAAGGAAGGTTCGGTGCCGCAGCCTGTTGTGCACAATTTATATGCTGATAAGAGAAGGGGGTGCTTTTGCAACGTTTTCCTTCCTGACACTTCTGTCTCTGTGAGCTTTAGCTGCTTGGACTCAGGGATACCGAAGGTATGTGAAAGTGACTGGGATGCGAGAATCATGTTGCACAGGGAACAGGGAAGGTCAGCAAATGTTTCCTGTCCTGGCACATCTCTCAGTCTGAACTGCAGCTGCAGATGCTTCACTTCCGCCAAGGACTCTGCCACCTTGAGAGAAGGATGCGCTCTATGGAGTTGAGAAAGAAAGTGCGTCTCACTAGCTTCTTTCCTCTACTTCATAGACAGCAAAGGGGCTATGAAAGGCAGCACTGGCTTTTTGTTCTAGGACTTCTTCTTTACAAGCAGCTGCTGGATGTTTGGAAGGGGGTTTGGGATATGCAAAAATGAGAGGCTAAGATGGTAAGAGGGTAAGATGGAAGTCATCTGGCAAAAGCAGAGCTCACAAAAGGGCCAGCTGAGAAAGCTCTTGCTGCCTACAACTTCAACTGCACCCCTCAAAGCAGCAGCACACACGCTGCTCTCGGCACTTTCCTTCTCAGCTCTACGCACCATCCTAAGCCTTGCCTCTCCCACACTCAGGATCCAAAGACAACGGCACCAGGGACTGCTCACACACTAAAGGCACCAGGACAAAAGGCTCAGCAGCTTGGCCTTTGCATTCCCGCTGACAGCTCCACAGCTTGAACCCAGAGAACTGCCTGCTGCCAACAGCCTTTCCAATCACTCTGAGCACCTCATGACAAGGAGTGTGGGGAATGAATCTCCAGCAGCCTCCTGCCCCAGGCTGTCCCCCGGGAGCAGCCCTGCTCCAGGCTGTGACTGCCACCTGCACAGCCAAAGGACCCAGAGCCGGTGTTACACACCACGGCTGTGCCTGGCACAGAGACACCAGTGGCCACACAAGTGGCCATGGCACTGTCCACACACAGTCCCTGCTGCTGCTCCCCCAGCCGCTGGCACCAACTCCCAGCCACCCACTCCTAAAGCCACGGGGCCCACTGGGACACTGCGGGGGCTCGTGGAAGCCAGCGGCCATTGTGACACAGCGGGGCTGCACAGAGCCCACGGTGCTTTGTGACCCGTGGCTCCCAGGAGAGCCTTTGTGATGCTGGGGAACTACAAGGAAGCCTGGCTCCTCTGTGACACCACCACAGAAGCTCAGGGGAGCCCTTGAGACTGTGCTGATGCTATTGAACCTGATGCAACCCTGCCTCCTCTGTGACACCACAGAAGCTCTTGGAGCCCTGGAGACCGTGGTGATGCTATGGAACCTGATGCAACCCTGCCTCCTCTGTGACACCACAGAACCTCTGGGAGCCCTGGAGACCGTGCTGATGCTATGGAACCTGATGCAACCCTGCCTCCACTGTGACACCACAGAAGCTCAGGGAGCCCTGGAGACTGTGGTGATGCTATGGAACCTGATGCAACCCTGCCTCCACTGTGACACCACAGAACCTCTGGGAGCCCTGGAGACCGTGCTGATGCTATGGAACCTGATGCAACCCTGCCTCCACTGTGACACCACAGAAGCTCGGGGAGCTCTGCAGACCGTGGGGATGCTGGCGAAGCTGACGGAACCCTGGGCACCACAGTGACGCTATGGAACCTGGTGGAACCGAGGGGCCACAGTGACACTGTGGGGCCTTTTGGAAGCAACAGGACCCTGGTGGGAAGCCACGGGATGATTAATCCTGCACGAACCTGCTCCAGGTGGGCTCCTCTCTCCCGGCTTCCACAGGTGCTGCTAGGATCCCACTCCGGCACTGGCTTGGCACGGGCTCACGGCTTCCTTTGGCAATGGCTCTGCTCCAGGATGGCATGCTGCAGAGAATGCAGGTAGATTTTGTGCTCACTCCTGGCATGCAGCTGGACAATAAAGCCTGATCCAGCCCCCCCTCAGCATATGTCCGGCTCTGGCATTGGGGCGGGGCAACTTTGGGAGCAGCCCCAGCCCTGCTCCTGCTCCCGGCTGGGCACCCAGCTGCTGGGACACAGGTGTGTCCTGATGCCACCGTCTACTCCTTTGAGAAGGGGAGGACAGAGTGCATCAGGGAGTTTGGTGTGGCTTACATGCGGCAAGGAGAAGGTGCAGCCCCAAACTGGCTTTCACTTCTAGAACCTTTTGCTATTGCGGGAGCAGCTGCTGGAGCTTTTCAACCGAGCTGCAAGAGTGAAAAGTGTGATGGCATGTCTATCTGAGAAGGAAGGTTCGGTGCCGCAGCCTGTTGTGCACAATTTATATGCTGATAAGAGAAGGGGGTGCTTTTGGAACGTTTTCCTTCCTGACACTTCTGTCTCTGTGAGCTTTAGCTGCTTGGACTCAGGGATACCGAAGGTATGTGAAAGTGACTGGGATGCGAGAATCATGTTGCACAGGGAACAGGGAAGGTCAGCAAATGTTTCCTGTCCTGGCACATCTCTCAGTCTGAACTGCAGCTGCAGATGCTTCACTTCCGCCAAGGACTCTGCCACCTTGAGAGAAGGATGCGCTCTATGGAGTTGAGAAAGAAAGTGCGTCTCACTAGCTTCTTTCCTCTACTTCATAGACAGCAAAGGGGCTATGAAAGGCAGCACTGGCTTTTTGTTCTAGGACTTCTTCTTTACAAGCAGCTGCTGGATGTTTGGAAGGGGGTTTGGGATATGCAAAAATGAGAGGCTAAGATGGTAAGAGGGTAAGATGGAAGTCATCTGGCAAAAGCAGAGCTCACAAAAGGGCCAGCTGAGAAAGCTCTTGCTGCCTACAACTTCAACTGCACCCCTCAAAGCAGCAGCACACACGCTGCTCTCGGCACTTTCCTTCTCAGCTCTACGCACCATCCTAAGCCTTGCCTCTCCCACACTCAGGATCCAAAGACAACGGCACCAGGGACTGCTCACACACTAAAGGCACCAGGACAAAAGGCTCACCAGCTTGGCCTTTGCATTCCCGCTGACAGCTCCACAGCTTGAACCCAGAGAACTGCCTGCTGCCAACAGCCTTTCCAATCACTCTGAGCACCTCATGACAAGGAGTGTGGGGAATGAATCTCCAGCAGCCTCCTGCCCCAGGCTGTCCCCCGGGAGCAGCCCTGCTCCAGGCCGTGACTGCCACCTGCACAGCCAAAGGACCCAGAGCCGGTGTTACACACCACGGCTGTGCCTGGCACAGAGACACCAGTGGCCACACAAGTGGCCATGGCACTGTCCACACACAGTCCCTGCTGCTGCTCCCCCAGCCGCTGGCACCAACTCCCAGCCACCCACTCCTAAAGCCACGGGGCCCACTGGGACACTGCGGGGGCTCGTGGAAGCCAGCGGCCCATGTGACACAGCGGGGCTGCACAGAGCCCACGGTGCTTTGTGACCCGTGGCTCCCAGGAGAGCCTTTGTGATGCTGGGGAACTACAAGGAAGCCTGGCTCCTCTGTGACACCACCACAGAAGCTCAGGGGAGCCCTGGAGGCCGTGCTGATGCTATTGAACCTGATGCAACCCTGCCTCCTCTGTGACACCACAGAACCTCTGGGAGCTCTGGAGACCGTGCTGATGCTATGGAACCTGATGCAACCCTGCCTCCACTGTGACACCACAGAAGCTCAGGGAGCCCTGGAGACTGTGGTGATGCTATGGAACCTGATGCAACCCTGCCTCCACTGTGACACCACAGAACCTCTGGGAGCCCTGGAGACCGTGCTGATGCTATGGAACCTGATGCAACCCTGCCTCCACTGTGACACCACAGAAGCTCGGGGAGCTCTGCAGACCGTGGGGATGCTGGCGAAGCTGACGGAACCCTGGGCACCACAGTGACGCTATGGAACCTGGTGGAACCGAGGGGCCACAGTGACACTGTGGGGCCTTTTGGAAGCAACAGGACCCTGGTGGGAAGCCACGGGATGATTAATCCTGCACGAACCTGCTCCAGGTGGGCTCCTCTCTCCCGGCTTCCACAGGTGCTGCTAGGATCCCACTCCGGCACTGGCTTGGCACGGGCTCACGGCTTCCTTTGGCAATGGCTCTGCTCCAGGATGGCATGCTGCAGAGAATGCAGGTAGATTTTGTGCTCACTCCTGGCATGCAGCTGGACAATAAAGCCTGATCCAGCCCCCCCTCAGCATATGTCCGGCTCTGGCATTGGGGCGGGGCAACTTTGGGAGCAGCCCCAGCCCTGCTCCTGCTCCCGGCTGGGCACCCAGCTGCTGGGACACAGGTGTGTCCTGATGCCACCGTCTACTCCTTTGAGAAGGGGAGGACAGAGTGCATCAGGGAGTTTGGTGTGGCTTACATGCGGCAAGGAGAAGGTGCAGCCCCAAACTGGCTTTCACTTCTAGAACCTTTTGCTATTGCGGGAGCAGCTGCTGGAGCTTTTCAACCGAGCTGCAAGAGTGAAAAGTGTGATGGCATGTCTATCTGAGAAGGAAGGTTCGGTGCCGCAGCCTGTTGTGCACAATTTATATGCTGATAAGAGAAGGGGGTGCTTTTGGAACGTTTTCCTTCCTGACACTTCTGTCTCTGTGAGCTTTAGCTGCTTGGACTCAGGGATACCGAAGGTATGTGAAAGTGACTGGGATGCGAGAATCATGTTGCACAGGGAACAGGGAAGGTCAGCAAATGTTTCCTGTCCTGGCACATCTCTCAGTCTGAACTGCAGCTGCAGATGCTTCACTTCCGCCAAGGACTCTGCCACCTTGAGAGAAGGATGCGCTCTATGGAGTTGAGAAAGAAAGTGCGTCTCACTAGCTTCTTTCCTCTACTTCATAGACAGCAAAGGGGCTATGAAAGGCAGCACTGGCTTTTTGTTCTAGGACTTCTTCTTTACAAGCAGCTGCTGGATGTTTGGAAGGGGGTTTGGGATATGCAAAAATGAGAGGCTAAGATGGTAAGAGGGTAAGATGGAAGTCATCTGGCAAAAGCAGAGCTCACAAAAGGGCCAGCTGAGAAAGCTCTTGCTGCCTACAACTTCAACTGCACCCCTCAAAGCAGCAGCACACACGCTGCTCTCGGCACTTTCCTTCTCAGCTCTACGCACCATCCTAAGCCTTGCCTCTCCCACACTCAGGATCCAAAGACAACGGCACCAGGGACTGCTCACACACTAAAGGCACCAGGACAAAAGGCTCACCAGCTTGGCCTTTGCATTCCTGCTGACAGCTCCACAGCTTGAACCCAGAGAACTGCCTGCTGCCAACAGCCTTTCCAATCACTCTGAGCACCTCATGACAAGGAGTGTGGGGAATGAATCTCCAGCAGCCTCCTGCCCCAGGCTGTCCCCCGGGAGCAGCCCTGCTCCAGGCTGTGACTGCCACCTGCACAGCCAAAGGACCCAGAGCCGGTGTTACACACCACGGCTGTGCCTGGCACAGAGACACCAGTGGCCACACAAGTGGCCATGGCACTGTCCACACACAGTCCCTGCTGCTGCTCCCCCAGCCGCTGGCACCAACTCCCAGCCACCCACTCCTAAAGCCACGGGGCCCACTGGGACACTGTGGGGGCTCGTGGAAGCCAGCGGCCATTGTGACACAGCGGGGCTGCACAGAGCCCACGGTGCTTTGTGACCCGTGGCTCCCAGGAGAGCCTTTGTGATGCTGGGGAACTACAAGGAAGCCTGGCTCCTCTGTGACACCACCACAGAAGCTCAGGGGAGCCCTGGAGGCCGTGCTGATGCTATTGAACCTGATGCAACCCTGCCTCCTCTGTGACACCACAGAACCTCTGGGAGCCCTGGAGACTGTGCTGATGCTATGGAACCTGATGCAACCCTGCCTCCACTGTGACACCACAGAAGCTCAGGGAGCCCTGGAGACTGTGGTGATGCTATGGAACCTGATGCAACCCTGCCTCCACTGTGACACCACAGAACCTCTGGGAGCCCTGGAGACCGTGCTGATGCTATGGAACCTGATGCAACCCTGCCTCCACTGTGACACCACAGAAGCTCGGGGAGCTCTGCAGACCGTGGGGATGCTGGCGAAGCTGACGGAACCCTGGGCACCACAGTGACGCTATGGAACCTGGTGGAACCGAGGGGCCACAGTGACACTGTGGGGCCTTTTGGAAGCAACAGGACCCTGGTGGGAAGCCACGGGATGATTAATCCTGCACGAACCTGCTCCAGGTGGGCTCCTCTCTCCCGGCTTCCACAGGTGCTGCTAGGATCCCACTCCGGCACTGGCTTGGCACGGGCTCACGGCTTCCTTTGGCAATGGCTCTGCTCCAGGATGGCATGCTGCAGAGAATGCAGGTAGATTTTGTGCTCACTCCTGGCATGCAGCTGGACAATAAAGCCTGATCCAGCCCCCCCTCAGCATATGTCCGGCTCTGGCATTGGGGCGGGGCAACTTTGGGAGCAGCCCCAGCCCTGCTCCTGCTCCCGGCTGGGCACCCAGCTGCTGGGACACAGGTGTGTCCTGATGCCACCGTCTACTCCTTTGAGAAGGGGAGGACAGAGTGCATCAGGGAGTTTGGTGTGGCTTACATGCGGCAAGGAGAAGGTGCAGCCCCAAACTGGCTTTCACTTCTAGAACCTTTTGCTATTGCGGGAGCAGCTGCTGGAGCTTTTCAACCGAGCTGCAAGAGTGAAAAGTGTGATGGCATGTCTATCTGAGAAGGAAGGTTCGGTGCCGCAGCCTGTTGTGCACAATTTATATGCTGATAAGAGAAGGGGGTGCTTTTGCAACGTTTTCCTTCCTGACACTTCTGTCTCTGTGAGCTTTAGCTGCTTGGACTCAGGGATACCGAAGGTATGTGAAAGTGACTGGGATGCGAGAATCATGTTGCACAGGGAACAGGGAAGGTCAGCAAATGTTTCCTGTCCTGGCACATCTCTCAGTCTGAACTGCAGCTGCAGATGCTTCACTTCCGCCAAGGACTCTGCCACCTTGAGAGAAGGATGCGCTCTATGGAGTTGAGAAAGAAAGTGCGTCTCACTAGCTTCTTTCCTCTACTTCATAGACAGCAAAGGGGCTATGAAAGGCAGCACTGGCTTTTTGTTCTAGGACTTCTTCTTTACAAGCAGCTGCTGGATGTTTGGAAGGGGGTTTGGGATATGCAAAAATGAGAGGCTAAGATGGTAAGAGGGTAAGATGGAAGTCATCTGGCAAAAGCAGAGCTCACAAAAGGGCCAGCTGAGAAAGCTCTTGCTGCCTACAACTTCAACTGCACCCCTCAAAGCAGCAGCACACACGCTGCTCTCGGCACTTTCCTTCTCAGCTCTACGCACCATCCTAAGCCTTGCCTCTCCCACACTCAGGATCCAAAGACAACGGCACCAGGGACTGCTCACACACTAAAGGCACCAGGACAAAAGGCTCACCAGCTTGGCCTTTGCATTCCCGCTGACAGCTCCACAGCTTGAACCCAGAGAACTGCCTGCTGCCAACAGCCTTTCCAATCACTCTGAGCACCTCATGACAAGGAGTGTGGGGAATGAATCTCCAGCAGCCTCCTGCCCCAGGCTGTCCCCCGGGAGCAGCCCTGCTCCAGGCTGTGACTGCCACCTGCACAGCCAAAGGACCCAGAGCCGGTGTTACACACCACGGCTGTGCCTGGCACAGAGACACCAGTGGCCACACAAGTGGCCATGGCACTGTCCACACACAGTCCCTGCTGCTGCTCCCCCAGCCGCTGGCACCAACTCCCAGCCACCCACTCCTAAAGCCACGGGGCCCACTGGGACACTGCGGGGGCTCGTGGAAGCCAGCGGCCATTGTGACACAGCGGGGCTGCACAGAGCCCACGGTGCTTTGTGACCCGTGGCTCCCAGGAGAGCCTTTGTGATGCTGGGGAACTACAAGGAAGCCTGGCTCCTCTGTGACACCACCACAGAAGCTCAGGGGAGCCCTTGAGACTGTGCTGATGCTATTGAACCTGATGCAACCCTGCCTCCTCTGTGACACCACAGAAGCTCTTGGAGCCCTGGAGACCGTGGTGATGCTATGGAACCTGATGCAACCCTGCCTCCTCTGTGACACCACAGAACCTCTGGGAGCCCTGGAGACCGTGCTGATGCTATGGAACCTGATGCAACCCTGCCTCCACTGTGACACCACAGAAGCTCAGGGAGCCCTGGAGACTGTGGTGATGCTATGGAACCTGATGCAACCCTGCCTCCACTGTGACACCACAGAACCTCTGGGAGCCCTGGAGACCGTGCTGATGCTATGGAACCTGATGCAACCCTGCCTCCACTGTGACACCACAGAAGCTCGGGGAGCTCTGCAGACCGTGGGGATGCTGGCGAAGCTGACGGAACCCTGGGCACCACAGTGACGCTATGGAACCTGGTGGAACCGAGGGGCCACAGTGACACTGTGGGGCCTTTTGGAAGCAACAGGACCCTGGTGGGAAGCCACGGGATGATTAATCCTGCACGAACCTGCTCCAGGTGGGCTCCTCTCTCCCGGCTTCCACAGGTGCTGCTAGGATCCCACTCCGGCACTGGCTTGGCACGGGCTCACGGCTTCCTTTGGCAATGGCTCTGCTCCAGGATGGCATGCTGCAGAGAATGCAGGTAGATTTTGTGCTCACTCCTGGCATGCAGCTGGACAATAAAGCCTGATCCAGCCCCCCCTCAGCATATGTCCGGCTCTGGCATTGGGGCGGGGCAACTTTGGGAGCAGCCCCAGCCCTGCTCCTGCTCCCGGCTGGGCACCCAGCTGCTGGGACACAGGTGTGTCCTGATGCCACCGTCTACTCCTTTGAGAAGGGGAGGACAGAGTGCATCAGGGAGTTTGGTGTGGCTTACATGCGGCAAGGAGAAGGTGCAGCCCCAAACTGGCTTTCACTTCTAGAACCTTTTGCTATTGCGGGAGCAGCTGCTGGAGCTTTTCAACCGAGCTGCAAGAGTGAAAAGTGTGATGGCATGTCTATCTGAGAAGGAAGGTTCGGTGCCGCAGCCTGTTGTGCACAATTTATATGCTGATAAGAGAAGGGGGTGCTTTTGGAACGTTTTCCTTCCTGACACTTCTGTCTCTGTGAGCTTTAGCTGCTTGGACTCAGGGATACCGAAGGTATGTGAAAGTGACTGGGATGCGAGAATCATGTTGCACAGGGAACAGGGAAGGTCAGCAAATGTTTCCTGTCCTGGCACATCTCTCAGTCTGAACTGCAGCTGCAGATGCTTCACTTCCGCCAAGGACTCTGCCACCTTGAGAGAAGGATGCGCTCTATGGAGTTGAGAAAGAAAGTGCGTCTCACTAGCTTCTTTCCTCTACTTCATAGACAGCAAAGGGGCTATGAAAGGCAGCACTGGCTTTTTGTTCTAGGACTTCTTCTTTACAAGCAGCTGCTGGATGTTTGGAAGGGGGTTTGGGATATGCAAAAATGAGAGGCTAAGATGGTAAGAGGGTAAGATGGAAGTCATCTGGCAAAAGCAGAGCTCACAAAAGGGCCAGCTGAGAAAGCTCTTGCTGCCTACAACTTCAACTGCACCCCTCAAAGCAGCAGCACACACGCTGCTCTCGGCACTTTCCTTCTCAGCTCTACGCACCATCCTAAGCCTTGCCTCTCCCACACTCAGGATCCAAAGACAACGGCACCAGGGACTGCTCACACACTAAAGGCACCAGGACAAAAGGCTCACCAGCTTGGCCTTTGCATTCCCGCTGACAGCTCCACAGCTTGAACCCAGAGAACTGCCTGCTGCCAACAGCCTTTCCAATCACTCTGAGCACCTCATGACAAGGAGTGTGGGGAATGAATCTCCAGCAGCCTCCTGCCCCAGGCTGTCCCCCGGGAGCAGCCCTGCTCCAGGCCGTGACTGCCACCTGCACAGCCAAAGGACCCAGAGCCGGTGTTACACACCACGGCTGTGCCTGGCACAGAGACACCAGTGGCCACACAAGTGGCCATGGCACTGTCCACACACAGTCCCTGCTGCTGCTCCCCCAGCCGCTGGCACCAACTCCCAGCCACCCACTCCTAAAGCCACGGGGCCCACTGGGACACTGCGGGGGCTCGTGGAAGCCAGCGGCCCATGTGACACAGCGGGGCTGCACAGAGCCCACGGTGCTTTGTGACCCGTGGCTCCCAGGAGAGCCTTTGTGATGCTGGGGAACTACAAGGAAGCCTGGCTCCTCTGTGACACCACCACAGAAGCTCAGGGGAGCCCTTGAGACTGTGCTGATGCTATTGAACCTGATGCAACCCTGCCTCCTCTGTGACACCACAGAAGCTCTTGGAGCCCTGGAGACCGTGGTGATGCTATGGAACCTGATGCAACCCTGCCTCCTCTGTGACACCACAGAACCTCTGGGAGCCCTGGAGACCGTGCTGATGCTATGGAACCTGATGCAACCCTGCCTCCACTGTGACACCACAGAAGCTCAGGGAGCCCTGGAGACTGTGGTGATGCTATGGAACCTGATGCAACCCTGCCTCCACTGTGACACCACAGAACCTCTGGGAGCCCTGGAGACCGTGCTGATGCTATGGAACCTGATGCAACCCTGCCTCCACTGTGACACCACAGAAGCTCGGGGAGCTCTGCAGACCGTGGGGATGCTGGCGAAGCTGACGGAACCCTGGGCACCACAGTGACGCTATGGAACCTGGTGGAACCGAGGGGCCACAGTGACACTGTGGGGCCTTTTGGAAGCAACAGGACCCTGGTGGGAAGCCACGGGATGATTAATCCTGCACGAACCTGCTCCAGGTGGGCTCCTCTCTCCCGGCTTCCACAGGTGCTGCTAGGATCCCACTCCGGCACTGGCTTGGCACGGGCTCACGGCTTCCTTTGGCAATGGCTCTGCTCCAGGATGGCATGCTGCAGAGAATGCAGGTAGATTTTGTGCTCACTCCTGGCATGCAGCTGGACAATAAAGCCTGATCCAGCCCCCCCTCAGCATATGTCCGGCTCTGGCATTGGGGCGGGGCAACTTTGGGAGCAGCCCCAGCCCTGCTCCTGCTCCCGGCTGGGCACCCAGCTGCTGGGACACAGGTGTGTCCTGATGCCACCGTCTACTCCTTTGAGAAGGGGAGGACAGAGTGCATCAGGGAGTTTGGTGTGGCTTACATGCGGCAAGGAGAAGGTGCAGCCCCAAACTGGCTTTCACTTCTAGAACCTTTTGCTATTGCGGGAGCAGCTGCTGGAGCTTTTCAACCGAGCTGCAAGAGTGAAAAGTGTGATGGCATGTCTATCTGAGAAGGAAGGTTCGGTGCCGCAGCCTGTTGTGCACAATTTATATGCTGATAAGAGAAGGGGGTGCTTTTGGAACGTTTTCCTTCCTGACACTTCTGTCTCTGTGAGCTTTAGCTGCTTGGACTCAGGGATACCGAAGGTATGTGAAAGTGACTGGGATGCGAGAATCATGTTGCACAGGGAACAGGGAAGGTCAGCAAATGTTTCCTGTCCTGGCACATCTCTCAGTCTGAACTGCAGCTGCAGATGCTTCACTTCCGCCAAGGACTCTGCCACCTTGAGAGAAGGATGCGCTCTATGGAGTTGAGAAAGAAAGTGCGTCTCACTAGCTTCTTTCCTCTACTTCATAGACAGCAAAGGGGCTATGAAAGGCAGCACTGGCTTTTTGTTCTAGGACTTCTTCTTTACAAGCAGCTGCTGGATGTTTGGAAGGGGGTTTGGGATATGCAAAAATGAGAGGCTAAGATGGTAAGAGGGTAAGATGGAAGTCATCTGGCAAAAGCAGAGCTCACAAAAGGGCCAGCTGAGAAAGCTCTTGCTGCCTACAACTTCAACTGCACCCCTCAAAGCAGCAGCACACACGCTGCTCTCGGCACTTTCCTTCTCAGCTCTACGCACCATCCTAAGCCTTGCCTCTCCCACACTCAGGATCCAAAGACAACGGCACCAGGGACTGCTCACACACTAAAGGCACCAGGACAAAAGGCTCACCAGCTTGGCCTTTGCATTCCCGCTGACAGCTCCACAGCTTGAACCCAGAGAACTGCCTGCTGCCAACAGCCTTTCCAATCACTCTGAGCACCTCATGACAAGGAGTGTGGGGAATGAATCTCCAGCAGCCTCCTGCCCCAGGCTGTCCCCCGGGAGCAGCCCTGCTCCAGGCCGTGACTGCCACCTGCACAGCCAAAGGACCCAGAGCCGGTGTTACACACCACGGCTGTGCCTGGCACAGAGACACCAGTGGCCACACAAGTGGCCATGGCACTGTCCACACACAGTCCCTGCTGCTGCTCCCCCAGCCGCTGGCACCAACTCCCAGCCACCCACTCCTAAAGCCACGGGGCCCACTGGGACACTGCGGGGGCTCGTGGAAGCCAGCGGCCCATGTGACACAGCGGGGCTGCACAGAGCCCATGGTGCTTTGTGACCCGTGGCTCCCAGGAGAGCCTTTGTGATGCTGGGGAACTACAAGGAAGCCTGGCTCCTCTGTGACACCACCACAGAAGCTCAGGGGAGCCCTGGAGGCCGTGCTGATGCTATTGAACCTGATGCAACCCTGCCTCCTCTGTGACACCACAGAACCTCTGGGAGCTCTGGAGACCGTGCTGATGCTATGGAACCTGATGCAACCCTGCCTCCACTGTGACACCACAGAAGCTCAGGGAGCCCTGGAGACTGTGGTGATGCTATGGAACCTGATGCAACCCTGCCTCCACTGTGACACCACAGAACCTCTGGGAGCCCTGGAGACCGTGCTGATGCTATGGAACCTGATGCAACCCTGCCTCCACTGTGACACCACAGAAGCTCGGGGAGCTCTGCAGACCGTGGGGATGCTGGCGAAGCTGACGGAACCCTGGGCACCACAGTGACGCTATGGAACCTGGTGGAACCGAGGGGCCACAGTGACACTGTGGGGCCTTTTGGAAGCAACAGGACCCTGGTGGGAAGCCACGGGATGATTAATCCTGCACGAACCTGCTCCAGGTGGGCTCCTCTCTCCCGGCTTCCACAGGTGCTGCTAGGATCCCACTCCGGCACTGGCTTGGCACGGGCTCACGGCTTCCTTTGGCAATGGCTCTGCTCCAGGATGGCATGCTGCAGAGAATGCAGGTAGATTTTGTGCTCACTCCTGGCATGCAGCTGGACAATAAAGCCTGATCCAGCCCCCCCTCAGCATATGTCCGGCTCTGGCATTGGGGCGGGGCAACTTTGGGAGCAGCCCCAGCCCTGCTCCTGCTCCCGGCTGGGCACCCAGCTGCTGGGACACAGGTGTGTCCTGATGCCACCGTCTACTCCTTTGAGAAGGGGAGGACAGAGTGCATCAGGGAGTTTGGTGTGGCTTACATGCGGCAAGGAGAAGGTGCAGCCCCAAACTGGCTTTCACTTCTAGAACCTTTTGCTATTGCGGGAGCAGCTGCTGGAGCTTTTCAACCGAGCTGCAAGAGTGAAAAGTGTGATGGCATGTCTATCTGAGAAGGAAGGTTCGGTGCCGCAGCCTGTTGTGCACAATTTATATGCTGATAAGAGAAGGGGGTGCTTTTGGAACGTTTTCCTTCCTGACACTTCTGTCTCTGTGAGCTTTAGCTGCTTGGACTCAGGGATACCGAAGGTATGTGAAAGTGACTGGGATGCGAGAATCATGTTGCACAGGGAACAGGGAAGGTCAGCAAATGTTTCCTGTCCTGGCACATCTCTCAGTCTGAACTGCAGCTGCAGATGCTTCACTTCCGCCAAGGACTCTGCCACCTTGAGAGAAGGATGCGCTCTATGGAGTTGAGAAAGAAAGTGCGTCTCACTAGCTTCTTTCCTCTACTTCATAGACAGCAAAGGGGCTATGAAAGGCAGCACTGGCTTTTTGTTCTAGGACTTCTTCTTTACAAGCAGCTGCTGGATGTTTGGAAGGGGGTTTGGGATATGCAAAAATGAGAGGCTAAGATGGTAAGAGGGTAAGATGGAAGTCATCTGGCAAAAGCAGAGCTCACAAAAGGGCCAGCTGAGAAAGCTCTTGCTGCCTACAACTTCAACTGCACCCCTCAAAGCAGCAGCACACACGCTGCTCTCGGCACTTTCCTTCTCAGCTCTACGCACCATCCTAAGCCTTGCCTCTCCCACACTCAGGATCCAAAGACAACGGCACCAGGGACTGCTCACACACTAAAGGCACCAGGACAAAAGGCTCACCAGCTTGGCCTTTGCATTCCCGCTGACAGCTCCACAGCTTGAACCCAGAGAACTGCCTGCTGCCAACAGCCTTTCCAATCACTCTGAGCACCTCATGACAAGGAGTGTGGGGAATGAATCTCCAGCAGCCTCCTGCCCCAGGCTGTCCCCCGGGAGCAGCCCTGCTCCAGGCCGTGACTGCCACCTGCACAGCCAAAGGACCCAGAGCCGGTGTTACACACCACGGCTGTGCCTGGCACAGAGACACCAGTGGCCACACAAGTGGCCATGGCACTGTCCACACACAGTCCCTGCTGCTGCTCCCCCAGCCGCTGGCACCAACTCCCAGCCACCCACTCCTAAAGCCACGGGGCCCACTGGGACACTGCGGGGGCTCGTGGAAGCCAGCGGCCATTGTGACACAGCGGGGCTGCACAGAGCCCACGGTGCTTTGTGACCCGTGGCTCCCAGGAGAGCCTTTGTGATGCTGGGGAACTACAAGGAAGCCTGGCTCCTCTGTGACACCACCACAGAAGCTCAGGGGAGCCCTGGAGACTGTGCTGATGCTATTGAACCTGATGCAACCCTGCCTCCTCTGTGACACCACAGAAGCTCTTGGAGCCCTGGAGACCGTGGTGATGCTATGGAACCTGATGCAACCCTGCCTCCTCTGTGACACCACAGAACCTCTGGGAGCCCTGGAGACCGTGCTGATGCTATGGAACCTGATGCAACCCTGCCTCCACTGTGACACCACAGAAGCTCAGGGAGCCCTGGAGACTGTGGTGATGCTATGGAACCTGATGCAACCCTGCCTCCACTGTGACACCACAGAACCTCTGGGAGCCCTGGAGACCGTGCTGATGCTATGGAACCTGATGCAACCCTGCCTCCACTGTGACACCACAGAAGCTCGGGGAGCTCTGCAGACCGTGGGGATGCTGGCGAAGCTGACGGAACCCTGGGCACCACAGTGACGCTATGGAACCTGGTGGAACCGAGGGGCCACAGTGACACTGTGGGGCCTTTTGGAAGCAACAGGACCCTGGTGGGAAGCCACGGGATGATTAATCCTGCACGAACCTGCTCCAGGTGGGCTCCTCTCTCCCGGCTTCCACAGGTGCTGCTAGGATCCCACTCCGGCACTGGCTTGGCACGGGCTCACGGCTTCCTTTGGCAATGGCTCTGCTCCAGGATGGCATGCTGCAGAGAATGCAGGTAGATTTTGTGCTCACTCCTGGCATGCAGCTGGACAATAAAGCCTGATCCAGCCCCCCCTCAGCATATGTCCGGCTCTGGCATTGGGGCGGGGCAACTTTGGGAGCAGCCCCAGCCCTGCTCCTGCTCCCGGCTGGGCACCCAGCTGCTGGGACACAGGTGTGTCCTGATGCCACCGTCTACTCCTTTGAGAAGGGGAGGACAGAGTGCATCAGGGAGTTTGGTGTGGCTTACATGCGGCAAGGAGAAGGTGCAGCCCCAAACTGGCTTTCACTTCTAGAACCTTTTGCTATTGCGGGAGCAGCTGCTGGAGCTTTTCAACCGAGCTGCAAGAGTGAAAAGTGTGATGGCATGTCTATCTGAGAAGGAAGGTTCGGTGCCGCAGCCTGTTGTGCACAATTTATATGCTGATAACAGAAGGGGGTGCTTTTGCAACGTTTTCCTTCCTGACACTTCTGTCTCTGTGAGCTTTAGCTGCTTGGACTCAGGGATACCGAAGGTATGTGAAAGTGACTGGGATGCGAGAATCATGTTGCACAGGGAACAGGGAAGGTCAGCAAATGTTTCCTGTCCTGGCACATCTCTCAGTCTGAACTGCAGCTGCAGATGCTTCACTTCCGCCAAGGACTCTGCCACCTTGAGAGAAGGATGCGCTCTATGGAGTTGAGAAAGAAAGTGCGTCTCACTAGCTTCTTTCCTCTACTTCATAGACAGCAAAGGGGCTATGAAAGGCAGCACTGGCTTTTTGTTCTAGGACTTCTTCTTTACAAGCAGCTGCTGGATGTTTGGAAGGGGGTTTGGGATATGCAAAAATGAGAGGCTAAGATGGTAAGAGGGTAAGATGGAAGTCATCTGGCAAAAGCAGAGCTCACAAAAGGGCCAGCTGAGAAAGCTCTTGCTGCCTACAACTTCAACTGCACCCCTCAAAGCAGCAGCACACACGCTGCTCTCGGCACTTTCCTTCTCAGCTCTACGCACCATCCTAAGCCTTGCCTCTCCCACACTCAGGATCCAAAGACAACGGCACCAGGGACTGCTCACACACTAAAGGCACCAGGACAAAAGGCTCACCAGCTTGGCCTTTGCATTCCCGCTGACAGCTCCACAGCTTGAACCCAGAGAACTGCCTGCTGCCAACAGCCTTTCCAATCACTCTGAGCACCTCATGACAAGGAGTGTGGGGAATGAATCTCCAGCAGCCTCCTGCCCCAGGCTGTCCCCCGGGAGCAGCCCTGCTCCAGGCCGTGACTGCCACCTGCACAGCCAAAGGACCCAGAGCCGGTGTTACACACCACGGCTGTGCCTGGCACAGAGACACCAGTGGCCACACAAGTGGCCATGGCACTGTCCACACACAGTCCCTGCTGCTGCTCCCCCAGCCGCTGGCACCAACTCCCAGCCACCCACTCCTAAAGCCACGGGGCCCACTGGGACACTGCGGGGGCTCGTGGAAGCCAGCGGCCATTGTGACACAGCGGGGCTGCACAGAGCCCACGGTGCTTTGTGACCCGTGGCTCCCAGGAGAGCCTTTGTGATGCTGGGGAACTACAAGGAAGCCTGGCTCCTCTGTGACACCACCACAGAAGCTCAGGGGAGCCCTGGAGACCGTGCTGATGCTATGGAACCTGATGCAACCCTGCCTCCTCTGTGACACCACAGAACCTCTGGGAGCCCTGGAGACCGTGCTGATGCTATGGAACCTGATGCAACCCTGCCTCCACTGTGACACCACAGAAGCTCAGGGAGCCCTGGAGACTGTGGTGATGCTATGGAACCTGATGCAACCCTGCCTCCACTGTGACACCACAGAACCTCTGGGAGCCCTGGAGACCGTGCTGATGCTATGGAACCTGATGCAACCCTGCCTCCACTGTGACACCACAGAAGCTCGGGGAGCTCTGCAGACCGTGGGGATGCTGGCGAAGCTGACGGAACCCTGGGCACCACAGTGACGCTATGGAACCTGGTGGAACCGAGGGGCCACAGTGACACTGTGGGGCCTTTTGGAAGCAACAGGACCCTGGTGGGAAGCCACGGGATGATTAATCCTGCACGAACCTGCTCCAGGTGGGCTCCTCTCTCCCAGCTTCCACAGGTGCTGCTAGGATCCCACTCCGGCACTGGCTTGGCACGGGCTCACGGCTTCCTTTGGCAATGGCTCTGCTCCAGGATGGCATGCTGCAGAGAATGCAGGTAGATTTTGTGCTCACTCCTGGCATGCAGCTGGACAATAAAGCCTGATCCAGCCCCCCCTCAGCATATGTCCGGCTCTGGCATTGGGGCGGGGCAACTTTGGGAGCAGCCCCAGCCCTGCTCCTGCTCCCGGCTGGGCACCCAGCTGCTGGGACACAGGTGTGTCCTGATGCCACCGTCTACTCCTTTGAGAAGGGGAGGACAGAGTGCATCAGGGAGTTTGGTGTGGCTTACATGCGGCAAGGAGAAGGTGCAGCCCCAAACTGGCTTTCACTTCTAGAACCTTTTGCTATTGCGGGAGCAGCTGCTGGAGCTTTTCAACCGAGCTGCAAGAGTGAAAAGTGTGATGGCATGTCTATCTGAGAAGGAAGGTTCGGTGCCGCAGCCTGTTGTGCACAATTTATATGCTGATAAGAGAAGGGGGTGCTTTTGGAACGTTTTCCTTCCTGACACTTCTGTCTCTGTGAGCTTTAGCTGCTTGGACTCAGGGATACCGAAGGTATGTGAAAGTGACTGGGATGCGAGAATCATGTTGCACAGGGAACAGGGAAGGTCAGCAAATGTTTCCTGTCCTGGCACATCTCTCAGTCTGAACTGCAGCTGCAGATGCTTCACTTCCGCCAAGGACTCTGCCACCTTGAGAGAAGGATGCGCTCTATGGAGTTGAGAAAGAAAGTGCGTCTCACTAGCTTCTTTCCTCTACTTCATAGACAGCAAAGGGGCTATGAAAGGCAGCACTGGCTTTTTGTTCTAGGACTTCTTCTTTACAAGCAGCTGCTGGATGTTTGGAAGGGGGTTTGGGATATGCAAAAATGAGAGGCTAAGATGGTAAGAGGGTAAGATGGAAGTCATCTGGCAAAAGCAGAGCTCACAAAAGGGCCAGCTGAGAAAGCTCTTGCTGCCTACAACTTCAACTGCACCCCTCAAAGCAGCAGCACACACGCTGCTCTCGGCACTTTCCTTCTCAGCTCTACGCACCATCCTAAGCCTTGCCTCTCCCACACTCAGGATCCAAAGACAACGGCACCAGGGACTGCTCACACACTAAAGGCACCAGGACAAAAGGCTCACCAGCTTGGCCTTTGCATTCCCGCTGACAGCTCCACAGCTTGAACCCAGAGAACTGCCTGCTGCCAACAGCCTTTCCAATCACTCTGAGCACCTCATGACAAGGAGTGTGGGGAATGAATCTCCAGCAGCCTCCTGCCCCAGGCTGTCCCCCGGGAGCAGCCCTGCTCCAGGCCGTGACTGCCACCTGCACAGCCAAAGGACCCAGAGCCGGTGTTACACACCACGGCTGTGCCTGGCACAGAGACACCAGTGGCCACACAAGTGGCCATGGCACTGTCCACACACAGTCCCTGCTGCTGCTCCCCCAGCCGCTGGCACCAACTCCCAGCCACCCACTCCTAAAGCCACGGGGCCCACTGGGACACTGCGGGGGCTCGTGGAAGCCAGCGGCCATTGTGACACAGCGGGGCTGCACAGAGCCCACGGTGCTTTGTGACCCGTGGCTCCCAGGAGAGCCTTTGTGATGCTGGGGAACTACAAGGAAGCCTGGCTCCTCTGTGACACCACCACAGAAGCTCAGGGGAGCCCTGGAGACCGTGCTGATGCTATGGAACCTGATGCAACCCTGCCTCCTCTGTGACACCACAGAACCTCTGGGAGCCCTGGAGACCGTGCTGATGCTATGGAACCTGATGCAACCCTGCCTCCACTGTGACACCACAGAAGCTCAGGGAGCCCTGGAGACTGTGGTGATGCTATGGAACCTGATGCAACCCTGCCTCCACTGTGACACCACAGAACCTCTGGGAGCCCTGGAGACCGTGCTGATGCTATGGAACCTGATGCAACCCTGCCTCCACTGTGACACCACAGAAGCTCGGGGAGCTCTGCAGACCGTGGGGATGCTGGCGAAGCTGACGGAACCCTGGGCACCACAGTGACGCTATGGAACCTGGTGGAACCGAGGGGCCACAGTGACACTGTGGGGCCTTTTGGAAGCAACAGGACCCTGGTGGGAAGCCACGGGATGATTAATCCTGCACGAACCTGCTCCAGGTGGGCTCCTCTCTCCCAGCTTCCACAGGTGCTGCTAGGATCCCACTCCGGCACTGGCTTGGCACGGGCTCACGGCTTCCTTTGGCAATGGCTCTGCTCCAGGATGGCATGCTGCAGAGAATGCAGGTAGATTTTGTGCTCACTCCTGGCATGCAGCTGGACAATAAAGCCTGATCCAGCCCCCCCTCAGCATATGTCCGGCTCTGGCATTGGGGCGGGGCAACTTTGGGAGCAGCCCCAGCCCTGCTCCTGCTCCCGGCTGGGCACCCAGCTGCTGGGACACAGGTGTGTCCTGATGCCACCGTCTACTCCTTTGAGAAGGGGAGGACAGAGTGCATCAGGGAGTTTGGTGTGGCTTACATGCGGCAAGGAGAAGGTGCAGCCCCAAACTGGCTTTCACTTCTAGAACCTTTTGCTATTGCGGGAGCAGCTGCTGGAGCTTTTCAACCGAGCTGCAAGAGTGAAAAGTGTGATGGCATGTCTATCTGAGAAGGAAGGTTCGGTGCCGCAGCCTGTTGTGCACAATTTATATGCTGATAAGAGAAGCGGGTGCTTTTGGAACGTTTTCCTTCCTGACACTTCTGTCTCTGTGAGCTTTAGCTGCTTGGACTCAGGGATACCGAAGGTATGTGAAAGTGACTGGGATGCGAGAATCATGTTGCACAGGGAACAGGGAAGGTCAGCAAATGTTTCCTGTCCTGGCACATCTCTCAGTCTGAACTGCAGCTGCAGATGCTTCACTTCCGCCAAGGACTCTGCCACCTTGAGAGAAGGATGCGCTCTATGGAGTTGAGAAAGAAAGTGCGTCTCACTAGCTTCTTTCCTCTACTTCATAGACAGCAAAGGGGCTATGAAAGGCAGCACTGGCTTTTTGTTCTAGGACTTCTTCTTTACAAGCAGCTGCTGGATGTTTGGAAGGGGGTTTGGGATATGCAAAAATGAGAGGCTAAGATGGTAAGAGGGTAAGATGGAAGTCATCTGGCAAAAGCAGAGCTCACAAAAGGGCCAGCTGAGAAAGCTCTTGCTGCCTACAACTTCAACTGCACCCCTCAAAGCAGCAGCACACACGCTGCTCTCGGCACTTTCCTTCTCAGCTCTACGCACCATCCTAAGCCTTGCCTCTCCCACACTCAGGATCCAAAGACAACGGCACCAGGGACTGCTCACACACTAAAGGCACCAGGACAAAAGGCTCACCAGCTTGGCCTTTGCATTCCCGCTGACAGCTCCACAGCTTGAACCCAGAGAACTGCCTGCTGCCAACAGCCTTTCCAATCACTCTGAGCACCTCATGACAAGGAGTGTGGGGAATGAATCTCCAGCAGCCTCCTGCCCCAGGCTGTCCCCCGGGAGCAGCCCTGCTCCAGGCTGTGACTGCCACCTGCACAGCCAAAGGACCCAGAGCCGGTGTTACACACCACGGCTGTGCCTGGCACAGAGACACCAGTGGCCACACAAGTGGCCATGGCACTGTCCACACACAGTCCCTGCTGCTGCTCCCCCAGCCGCTGGCACCAACTCCCAGCCACCCACTCCTAAAGCCACGGGGCCCACTGGGACACTGCGGGGGCTCGTGGAAGCCAGCGGCCATTGTGACACAGCGGGGCTGCACAGAGCCCACGGTGCTTTGTGACCCGTGGCTCCCAGGAGAGCCTTTGTGATGCTGGGGAACTACAAGGAAGCCTGGCTCCTCTGTGACACCACCACAGAAGCTCAGGGGAGCCCTTGAGACTGTGCTGATGCTATTGAACCTGATGCAACCCTGCCTCCTCTGTGACACCACAGAAGCTCTTGGAGCCCTGGAGACCGTGGTGATGCTATGGAACCTGATGCAACCCTGCCTCCTCTGTGACACCACAGAACCTCTGGGAGCCCTGGAGACCGTGCTGATGCTATGGAACCTGATGCAACCCTGCCTCCACTGTGACACCACAGAAGCTCAGGGAGCCCTGGAGACTGTGGTGATGCTATGGAACCTGATGCAACCCTGCCTCCACTGTGACACCACAGAACCTCTGGGAGCCCTGGAGACCGTGCTGATGCTATGGAACCTGATGCAACCCTGCCTCCACTGTGACACCACAGAAGCTCGGGGAGCTCTGCAGACCGTGGGGATGCTGGCGAAGCTGACGGAACCCTGGGCACCACAGTGACGCTATGGAACCTGGTGGAACCGAGGGGCCACAGTGACACTGTGGGGCCTTTTGGAAGCAACAGGACCCTGGTGGGAAGCCACGGGATGATTAATCCTGCACGAACCTGCTCCAGGTGGGCTCCTCTCTCCCGGCTTCCACAGGTGCTGCTAGGATCCCACTCCGGCACTGGCTTGGCACGGGCTCACGGCTTCCTTTGGCAATGGCTCTGCTCCAGGATGGCATGCTGCAGAGAATGCAGGTAGATTTTGTGCTCACTCCTGGCATGCAGCTGGACAATAAAGCCTGATCCAGCCCCCCCTCAGCATATGTCCGGCTCTGGCATTGGGGCGGGGCAACTTTGGGAGCAGCCCCAGCCCTGCTCCTGCTCCCGGCTGGGCACCCAGCTGCTGGGACACAGGTGTGTCCTGATGCCACCGTCTACTCCTTTGAGAAGGGGAGGACAGAGTGCATCAGGGAGTTTGGTGTGGCTTACATGCGGCAAGGAGAAGGTGCAGCCCCAAACTGGCTTTCACTTCTAGAACCTTTTGCTATTGCGGGAGCAGCTGCTGGAGCTTTTCAACCGAGCTGCAAGAGTGAAAAGTGTGATGGCATGTCTATCTGAGAAGGAAGGTTCGGTGCCGCAGCCTGTTGTGCACAATTTATATGCTGATAAGAGAAGGGGGTGCTTTTGCAACGTTTTCCTTCCTGACACTTCTGTCTCTGTGAGCTTTAGCTGCTTGGACTCAGGGATACCGAAGGTATGTGAAAGTGACTGGGATGCGAGAATCATGTTGCACAGGGAACAGGGAAGGTCAGCAAATGTTTCCTGTCCTGGCACATCTCTCAGTCTGAACTGCAGCTGCAGATGCTTCACTTCCGCCAAGGACTCTGCCACCTTGAGAGAAGGATGCGCTCTATGGAGTTGAGAAAGAAAGTGCGTCTCACTAGCTTCTTTCCTCTACTTCATAGACAGCAAAGGGGCTATGAAAGGCAGCACTGGCTTTTTGTTCTAGGACTTCTTCTTTACAAGCAGCTGCTGGATGTTTGGAAGGGGGTTTGGGATATGCAAAAATGAGAGGCTAAGATGGTAAGAGGGTAAGATGGAAGTCATCTGGCAAAAGCAGAGCTCACAAAAGGGCCAGCTGAGAAAGCTCTTGCTGCCTACAACTTCAACTGCACCCCTCAAAGCAGCAGCACACACGCTGCTCTCGGCACTTTCCTTCTCAGCTCTACGCACCATCCTAAGCCTTGCCTCTCCCACACTCAGGATCCAAAGACAACGGCACCAGGGACTGCTCACACACTAAAGGCACCAGGACAAAAGGCTCACCAGCTTGGCCTTTGCATTCCCGCTGACAGCTCCACAGCTTGAACCCAGAGAACTGCCTGCTGCCAACAGCCTTTCCAATCACTCTGAGCACCTCATGACAAGGAGTGTGGGGAATGAATCTCCAGCAGCCTCCTGCCCCAGGCTGTCCCCCGGGAGCAGCCCTGCTCCAGGCTGTGACTGCCACCTGCACAGCCAAAGGACCCAGAGCCGGTGTTACACACCACGGCTGTGCCTGGCACAGAGACACCAGTGGCCACACAAGTGGCCATGGCACTGTCCACACACAGTCCCTGCTGCTGCTCCCCCAGCCGCTGGCACCAACTCCCAGCCACCCACTCCTAAAGCCACGGGGCCCACTGGGACACTGCGGGGGCTCGTGGAAGCCAGCGGCCATTGTGACACAGCGGGGCTGCACAGAGCCCACGGTGCTTTGTGACCCGTGGCTCCCAGGAGAGCCTTTGTGATGCTGGGGAACTACAAGGAAGCCTGGCTCCTCTGTGACACCACCACAGAAGCTCAGGGGAGCCCTTGAGACTGTGCTGATGCTATTGAACCTGATGCAACCCTGCCTCCTCTGTGACACCACAGAAGCTCTTGGAGCCCTGGAGACCGTGGTGATGCTATGGAACCTGATGCAACCCTGCCTCCTCTGTGACACCACAGAACCTCTGGGAGCCCTGGAGACCGTGCTGATGCTATGGAACCTGATGCAACCCTGCCTCCACTGTGACACCACAGAAGCTCAGGGAGCCCTGGAGACTGTGGTGATGCTATGGAACCTGATGCAACCCTGCCTCCACTGTGACACCACAGAACCTCTGGGAGCCCTGGAGACCGTGCTGATGCTATGGAACCTGATGCAACCCTGCCTCCACTGTGACACCACAGAAGCTCGGGGAGCTCTGCAGACCGTGGGGATGCTGGCGAAGCTGACGGAACCCTGGGCACCACAGTGACGCTATGGAACCTGGTGGAACCGAGGGGCCACAGTGACACTGTGGGGCCTTTTGGAAGCAACAGGACCCTGGTGGGAAGCCACGGGATGATTAATCCTGCACGAACCTGCTCCAGGTGGGCTCCTCTCTCCCGGCTTCCACAGGTGCTGCTAGGATCCCACTCCGGCACTGGCTTGGCACGGGCTGACGGCTTCCTTTGGCAATGGCTCTGCTCCAGGATGGCATGCTGCAGAGAATGCAGGTAGATTTTGTGCTCACTCCTGGCATGCAGCTGGACAATAAAGCCTGATCCAGCCCCCCCTCAGCATATGTCCGGCTCTGGCATTGGGGCGGGGCAACTTTGGGAGCAGCCCCAGCCCTGCTCCTGCTCCCGGCTGGGCACCCAGCTGCTGGGACACAGGTGTGTCCTGATGCCACCGTCTACTCCTTTGAGAAGGGGAGGACAGAGTGCATCAGGGAGTTTGGTGTGGCTTACATGCGGCAAGGAGAAGGTGCAGCCCCAAACTGGCTTTCACTTCTAGAACCTTTTGCTATTGCGGGAGCAGCTGCTGGAGCTTTTCAACCGAGCTGCAAGAGTGAAAAGTGTGATGGCATGTCTATCTGAGAAGGAAGGTTCGGTGCCGCAGCCTGTTGTGCACAATTTATATGCTGATAAGAGAAGGGGGTGCTTTTGGAACGTTTCCCTTCCTGACACTTCTGTCTCTGTGAGCTTTAGCTGCTTGGACTCAGGGATACCGAAGGTATGTGAAAGTGACTGGGATGCGAGAATCATGTTGCACAGGGAACAGGGAAGGTCAGCAAATGTTTCCTGTCCTGGCACATCTCTCAGTCTGAACTGCAGCTGCAGATGCTTCACTTCCGCCAAGGACTCTGCCACCTTGAGAGAAGGATGCGCTCTATGGAGTTGAGAAAGAAAGTGCGTCTCACTAGCTTCTTTCCTCTACTTCATAGACAGCAAAGGGGCTATGAAAGGCAGCACTGGCTTTTTGTTCTAGGACTTCTTCTTTACAAGCAGCTGCTGGATGTTTGGAAGGGGGTTTGGGATATGCAAAAATGAGAGGCTAAGATGGTAAGAGGGTAAGATGGAAGTCATCTGGCAAAAGCAGAGCTCACAAAAGGGCCAGCTGAGAAAGCTCTTGCTGCCTACAACTTCAACTGCACCCCTCAAAGCAGCAGCACACACGCTGCTCTCGGCACTTTCCTTCTCAGCTCTACGCACCATCCTAAGCCTTGCCTCTCCCACACTCAGGATCCAAAGACAACGGCACCAGGGACTGCTCACACACTAAAGGCACCAGGACAAAAGGCTCACCAGCTTGGCCTTTGCATTCCCGCTGACAGCTCCACAGCTTGAACCCAGAGAACTGCCTGCTGCCAACAGCCTTTCCAATCACTCTGAGCACCTCATGACAAGGAGTGTGGGGAATGAATCTCCAGCAGCCTCCTGCCCCAGGCTGTCCCCCGGGAGCAGCCCTGCTCCAGGCCGTGACTGCCACCTGCACAGCCAAAGGACCCAGAGCCGGTGTTACACACCACGGCTGTGCCTGGCACAGAGACACCAGTGGCCACACAAGTGGCCATGGCACTGTCCACACACAGTCCCTGCTGCTGCTCCCCCAGCCGCTGGCACCAACTCCCAGCCACCCACTCCTAAAGCCACGGGGCCCACTGGGACACTGCGGGGGCTCGTGGAAGCCAGCGGCCCATGTGACACAGCGGGGCTGCACAGAGCCCACGGTGCTTTGTGACCCGTGGCTCCCAGGAGAGCCTTTGTGATGCTGGGGAACTACAAGGAAGCCTGGCTCCTCTGTGACACCACCACAGAAGCTCAGGGGAGCCCTGGAGGCCGTGCTGATGCTATTGAACCTGATGCAACCCTGCCTCCTCTGTGACACCACAGAACCTCTGGGAGCTCTGGAGACCGTGCTGATGCTATGGAACCTGATGCAACCCTGCCTCCACTGTGACACCACAGAAGCTCAGGGAGCCCTGGAGACTGTGGTGATGCTATGGAACCTGATGCAACCCTGCCTCCACTGTGACACCACAGAACCTCTGGGAGCCCTGGAGACCGTGCTGATGCTATGGAACCTGATGCAACCCTGCCTCCACTGTGACACCACAGAAGCTCGGGGAGCTCTGCAGACCGTGGGGATGCTGGCGAAGCTGACGGAACCCTGGGCACCACAGTGACGCTATGGAACCTGGTGGAACCGAGGGGCCACAGTGACACTGTGGGGCCTTTTGGAAGCAACAGGACCCTGGTGGGAAGCCACGGGATGATTAATCCTGCACGAACCTGCTCCAGGTGGGCTCCTCTCTCCCGGCTTCCACAGGTGCTGCTAGGATCCCACTCCGGCACTGGCTTGGCACGGGCTCACGGCTTCCTTTGGCAATGGCTCTGCTCCAGGATGGCATGCTGCAGAGAATGCAGGTAGATTTTGTGCTCACTCCTGGCATGCAGCTGGACAATAAAGCCTGATCCAGCCCCCCCTCAGCATATGTCCGGCTCTGGCATTGGGGCGGGGCAACTTTGGGAGCAGCCCCAGCCCTGCTCCTGCTCCCGGCTGGGCACCCAGCTGCTGGGACACAGGTGTGTCCTGATGCCACCGTCTACTCCTTTGAGAAGGGGAGGACAGAGTGCATCAGGGAGTTTGGTGTGGCTTACATGCGGCAAGGAGAAGGTGCAGCCCCAAACTGGCTTTCACTTCTAGAACCTTTTGCTATTGCGGGAGCAGCTGCTGGAGCTTTTCAACTGAGCTGCAAGAGTGAAAAGTGTGATGGCATGTCTATCTGAGAAGGAAGGTTCGGTGCCGCAGCCTGTTGTGCACAATTTATATGCTGATAAGAGAAGGGGGTGCTTTTGGAACGTTTTCCTTCCTGACACTTCTGTCTCTGTGAGCTTTAGCTGCTTGGACTCAGGGATACCGAAGGTATGTGAAAGTGACTGGGATGCGAGAATCATGTTGCACAGGGAACAGGGAAGGTCAGCAAATGTTTCCTGTCCTGGCACATCTCTCAGTCTGAACTGCAGCTGCAGATGCTTCACTTCCGCCAAGGACTCTGCCACCTTGAGAGAAGGATGCGCTCTATGGAGTTGAGAAAGAAAGTGCGTCTCACTAGCTTCTTTCCTCTACTTCATAGACAGCAAAGGGGCTATGAAAGGCAGCACTGGCTTTTTGTTCTAGGACTTCTTCTTTACAAGCAGCTGCTGGATGTTTGGAAGGGGGTTTGGGATATGCAAAAATGAGAGGCTAAGATGGTAAGAGGGTAAGATGGAAGTCATCTGGCAAAAGCAGAGCTCACAAAAGGGCCAGCTGAGAAAGCTCTTGCTGCCTACAACTTCAACTGCACCCCTCAAAGCAGCAGCACACACGCTGCTCTCGGCACTTTCCTTCTCAGCTCTACGCACCATCCTAAGCCTTGCCTCTCCCACACTCAGGATCCAAAGACAACGGCACCAGGGACTGCTCACACACTAAAGGCACCAGGACAAAAGGCTCACCAGCTTGGCCTTTGCATTCCTGCTGACAGCTCCACAGCTTGAACCCAGAGAACTGCCTGCTGCCAACAGCCTTTCCAATCACTCTGAGCACCTCATGACAAGGAGTGTGGGGAATGAATCTCCAGCAGCCTCCTGCCCCAGGCTGTCCCCCGGGAGCAGCCCTGCTCCAGGCCGTGACTGCCACCTGCACAGCCAAAGGACCCAGAGCCGGTGTTACACACCACGGCTGTGCCTGGCACAGAGACACCAGTGGCCACACAAGTGGCCATGGCACTGTCCACACACAGTCCCTGCTGCTGCTCCCCCAGCCGCTGGCACCAACTCCCAGCCACCCACTCCTAAAGCCACGGGGCCCACTGGGACACTGTGGGGGCTCGTGGAAGCCAGCGGCCATTGTGACACAGCGGGGCTGCACAGAGCCCACGGTGCTTTGTGACCCGTGGCTCCCAGGAGAGCCTTTGTGATGCTGGGGAACTACAAGGAAGCCTGGCTCCTCTGTGACACCACCACAGAAGCTCAGGGGAGCCCTGGAGGCCGTGCTGATGCTATTGAACCTGATGCAACCCTGCCTCCTCTGTGACACCACAGAACCTCTGGGAGCCCTGGAGACTGTGCTGATGCTATGGAACCTGATGCAACCCTGCCTCCACTGTGACACCACAGAAGCTCAGGGAGCCCTGGAGACTGTGGTGATGCTATGGAACCTGATGCAACCCTGCCTCCACTGTGACACCACAGAACCTCTGGGAGCCCTGGAGACCGTGCTGATGCTATGGAACCTGATGCAACCCTGCCTCCACTGTGACACCACAGAAGCTCGGGGAGCTCTGCAGACCGTGGGGATGCTGGCGAAGCTGACGGAACCCTGGGCACCACAGTGACGCTATGGAACCTGGTGGAACCGAGGGGCCACAGTGACACTGTGGGGCCTTTTGGAAGCAACAGGACCCTGGTGGGAAGCCACGGGATGATTAATCCTGCACGAACCTGCTCCAGGTGGGCTCCTCTCTCCCAGCTTCCACAGGTGCTGCTAGGATCCCACTCCGGCACTGGCTTGGCACGGGCTCACGGCTTCCTTTGGCAATGGCTCTGCTCCAGGATGGCATGCTGCAGAGAATGCAGGTAGATTTTGTGCTCACTCCTGGCATGCAGCTGGACAATAAAGCCTGATCCAGCCCCCCCTCAGCATATGTCCGGCTCTGGCATTGGGGCGGGGCAACTTTGGGAGCAGCCCCAGCCCTGCTCCTGCTCCCGGCTGGGCACCCAGCTGCTGGGACACAGGTGTGTCCTGATGCCACCGTCTACTCCTTTGAGAAGGGGAGGACAGAGTGCATCAGGGAGTTTGGTGTGGCTTACATGCGGCAAGGAGAAGGTGCAGCCCCAAACTGGCTTTCACTTCTAGAACCTTTTGCTATTGCGGGAGCAGCTGCTGGAGCTTTTCAACCGAGCTGCAAGAGTGAAAAGTGTGATGGCATGTCTATCTGAGAAGGAAGGTTCGGTGCCGCAGCCTGTTGTGCACAATTTATATGCTGATAAGAGAAGGGGGTGCTTTTGCAACGTTTTCCTTCCTGACACTTCTGTCTCTGTGAGCTTTAGCTGCTTGGACTCAGGGATACCGAAGGTATGTGAAAGTGACTGGGATGCGAGAATCATGTTGCACAGGGAACAGGGAAGGTCAGCAAATGTTTCCTGTCCTGGCACATCTCTCAGTCTGAACTGCAGCTGCAGATGCTTCACTTCCGCCAAGGACTCTGCCACCTTGAGAGAAGGATGCGCTCTATGGAGTTGAGAAAGAAAGTGCGTCTCACTAGCTTCTTTCCTCTACTTCATAGACAGCAAAGGGGCTATGAAAGGCAGCACTGGCTTTTTGTTCTAGGACTTCTTCTTTACAAGCAGCTGCTGGATGTTTGGAAGGGGGTTTGGGATATGCAAAAATGAGAGGCTAAGATGGTAAGAGGGTAAGATGGAAGTCATCTGGCAAAAGCAGAGCTCACAAAAGGGCCAGCTGAGAAAGCTCTTGCTGCCTACAACTTCAACTGCACCCCTCAAAGCAGCAGCACACACGCTGCTCTCGGCACTTTCCTTCTCAGCTCTACGCACCATCCTAAGCCTTGCCTCTCCCACACTCAGGATCCAAAGACAACGGCACCAGGGACTGCTCACACACTAAAGGCACCAGGACAAAAGGCTCACCAGCTTGGCCTTTGCATTCCCGCTGACAGCTCCACAGCTTGAACCCAGAGAACTGCCTGCTGCCAACAGCCTTTCCAATCACTCTGAGCACCTCATGACAAGGAGTGTGGGGAATGAATCTCCAGCAGCCTCCTGCCCCAGGCTGTCCCCCGGGAGCAGCCCTGCTCCAGGCCGTGACTGCCACCTGCACAGCCAAAGGACCCAGAGCCGGTGTTACACACCACGGCTGTGCCTGGCACAGAGACACCAGTGGCCACACAAGTGGCCATGGCACTGTCCACACACAGTCCCTGCTGCTGCTCCCCCAGCCGCTGGCACCAACTCCCAGCCACCCACTCCTAAAGCCACGGGGCCCACTGGGACACTGCGGGGGCTCGTGGAAGCCAGCGGCCCATGTGACACAGCGGGGCTGCACAGAGCCCACGGTGCTTTGTGACCCGTGGCTCCCAGGAGAGCCTTTGTGATGCTGGGGAACTACAAGGAAACCTGGCTCCTCTGTGACACCACCACAGAAGCTCAGGGGAGCCCTGGAGGCCGTGCTGATGCTATTGAACCTGATGCAACCCTGCCTCCTCTGTGACACCACAGAACCTCTGGGAGCTCTGGAGACCGTGCTGATGCTATGGAACCTGATGCAACCCTGCCTCCACTGTGACACCACAGAAGCTCAGGGAGCCCTGGAGACTGTGGTGATGCTATGGAACCTGATGCAACCCTGCCTCCACTGTGACACCACAGAACCTCTGGGAGCCCTGGAGACCGTGCTGATGCTATGGAACCTGATGCAACCCTGCCTCCACTGTGACACCACAGAAGCTCGGGGAGCTCTGCAGACCGTGGGGATGCTGGCGAAGCTGACGGAACCCTGGGCACCACAGTGACGCTATGGAACCTGGTGGAACCGAGGGGCCACAGTGACACTGTGGGGCCTTTTGGAAGCAACAGGACCCTGGTGGGAAGCCACGGGATGATTAATCCTGCACGAACCTGCTCCAGGTGGGCTCCTCTCTCCCGGCTTCCACAGGTGCTGCTAGGATCCCACTCCGGCACTGGCTTGGCACGGGCTCACGGCTTCCTTTGGCAATGGCTCTGCTCCAGGATGGCATGCTGCAGAGAATGCAGGTAGATTTTGTGCTCACTCCTGGCATGCAGCTGGACAATAAAGCCTGATCCAGCCCCCCCTCAGCATATGTCCGGCTCTGGCATTGGGGCGGGGCAACTTTGGGAGCAGCCCCAGCCCTGCTCCTGCTCCCGGCTGGGCACCCAGCTGCTGGGACACAGGTGTGTCCTGATGCCACCGTCTACTCCTTTGAGAAGGGGAGGACAGAGTGCATCAGGGAGTTTGGTGTGGCTTACATGCGGCAAGGAGAAGGTGCAGCCCCAAACTGGCTTTCACTTCTAGAACCTTTTGCTATTGCGGGAGCAGCTGCTGGAGCTTTTCAACCGAGCTGCAAGAGTGAAAAGTGTGATGGCATGTCTATCTGAGAAGGAAGGTTCGGTGCCGCAGCCTGTTGTGCACAATTTATATGCTGATAAGAGAAGGGGGTGCTTTTGCAACGTTTTCCTTCCTGACACTTCTGTCTCTGTGAGCTTTAGCTGCTTGGACTCAGGGATACCGAAGGTATGTGAAAGTGACTGGGATGCGAGAATCATGTTGCACAGGGAACAGGGAAGGTCAGCAAATGTTTCCTGTCCTGGCACATCTCTCAGTCTGAACTGCAGCTGCAGATGCTTCACTTCCGCCAAGGACTCTGCCACCTTGAGAGAAGGATGCGCTCTATGGAGTTGAGAAAGAAAGTGCGTCTCACTAGCTTCTTTCCTCTACTTCATAGACAGCAAAGGGGCTATGAAAGGCAGCACTGGCTTTTTGTTCTAGGACTTCTTCTTTACAAGCAGCTGCTGGATGTTTGGAAGGGGGTTTGGGATATGCAAAAATGAGAGGCTAAGATGGTAAGAGGGTAAGATGGAAGTCATCTGGCAAAAGCAGAGCTCACAAAAGGGCCAGCTGAGAAAGCTCTTGCTGCCTACAACTTCAACTGCACCCCTCAAAGCAGCAGCACACACGCTGCTCTCGGCACTTTCCTTCTCAGCTCTACGCACCATCCTAAGCCTTGCCTCTCCCACACTCAGGATCCAAAGACAACGGCACCAGGGACTGCTCACACACTAAAGGCACCAGGACAAAAGGCTCACCAGCTTGGCCTTTGCATTCCCGCTGACAGCTCCACAGCTTGAACCCAGAGAACTGCCTGCTGCCAACAGCCTTTCCAATCACTCTGAGCACCTCATGACAAGGAGTGTGGGGAATGAATCTCCAGCAGCCTCCTGCCCCAGGCTGTCCCCCGGGAGCAGCCCTGCTCCAGGCCGTGACTGCCACCTGCACAGCCAAAGGACCCAGAGCCGGTGTTACACACCACGGCTGTGCCTGGCACAGAGACACCAGTGGCCACACAAGTGGCCATGGCACTGTCCACACACAGTCCCTGCTGCTGCTCCCCCAGCCGCTGGCACCAACTCCCAGCCACCCACTCCTAAAGCCACGGGGCCCACTGGGACACTGCGGGGGCTCGTGGAAGCCAGCGGCCATTGTGACACAGCGGGGCTGCACAGAGCCCACGGTGCTTTGTGACCCGTGGCTCCCAGGAGAGCCTTTGTGATGCTGGGGAACTACAAGGAAGCCTGGCTCCTCTGTGACACCACCACAGAAGCTCAGGGGAGCCCTGGAGACCGTGCTGATGCTATTGAACCTGATGCAACCCTGCCTCCTCTGTGACACCACAGAAGCTCTTGGAACCCTGGAGACCGTGGTGATGCTATGGAACCTGATGCAACCCTGCCTCCTCTGTGACACCACAGAACCTCTGGGAGCCCTGGAGACCGTGCTGATGCTATGGAACCTGATGCAACCCTGCCTCCTCTGTGACACCACAGAAGCTCAGGGAGCCCTGGAGACTGTGGTGATGCTATGGAACCTGATGCAACCCTGCCTCCACTGTGACACCACAGAAGCTCGGGGAGCTCTGCAGACCGTGGGGATGCTGGCGAAGCTGACGGAACCCTGGGCACCACAGTGACGCTATGGAACCTGGTGGAACCGAGGGGCCACAGTGACACTGTGGGGCCTTTTGGAAGCAACAGGACCCTGGTGGGAAGCCACGGGATGATTAATCCTGCACGAACCTGCTCCAGGTGGGCTCCTCTCTCCCGGCTTCCACAGGTGCTGCTAGGATCCCACTCCGGCACTGGCTTGGCACGGGCTCACGGCTTCCTTTGGCAATGGCTCTGCTCCAGGATGGCATGCTGCAGAGAATGCAGGTAGATTTTGTGCTCACTCCTGGCATGCAGCTGGACAATAAAGCCTGATCCAGCCCCCCCTCAGCATATGTCCGGCTCTGGCATTGGGGCGGGGCAACTTTGGGAGCAGCCCCAGCCCTGCTCCTGCTCCCGGCTGGGCACCCAGCTGCTGGGACACAGGTGTGTCCTGATGCCACCGTCTACTCCTTTGAGAAGGGGAGGACAGAGTGCATCAGGGAGTTTGGTGTGGCTTACATGCGGCAAGGAGAAGGTGCAGCCCCAAACTGGCTTTCACTTCTAGAACCTTTTGCTATTGCGGGAGCAGCTGCTGGAGCTTTTCAACCGAGCTGCAAGAGTGAAAAGTGTGATGGCATGTCTATCTGAGAAGGAAGGTTCGGTGCCGCAGCCTGTTGTGCACAATTTATATGCTGATAAGAGAAGGGGGTGCTTTTGCAACGTTTTCCTTCCTGACACTTCTGTCTCTGTGAGCTTTAGCTGCTTGGACTCAGGGATACCGAAGGTATGTGAAAGTGACTGGGATGCGAGAATCATGTTGCACAGGGAACAGGGAAGGTCAGCAAATGTTTCCTGTCCTGGCACATCTCTCAGTCTGAACTGCAGCTGCAGATGCTTCACTTCCGCCAAGGACTCTGCCACCTTGAGAGAAGGATGCGCTCTATGGAGTTGAGAAAGAAAGTGCGTCTCACTAGCTTCTTTCCTCTACTTCATAGACAGCAAAGGGGCTATGAAAGGCAGCACTGGCTTTTTGTTCTAGGACTTCTTCTTTACAAGCAGCTGCTGGATGTTTGGAAGGGGGTTTGGGATATGCAAAAATGAGAGGCTAAGATGGTAAGAGGGTAAGATGGAAGTCATCTGGCAAAAGCAGAGCTCACAAAAGGGCCAGCTGAGAAAGCTCTTGCTGCCTACAACTTCAACTGCACCCCTCAAAGCAGCAGCACACATGCTGCTCTCGGCACTTTCCTTCTCAGCTCTACGCACCATCCTAAGCCTTGCCTCTCCCACACTCAGGATCCAAAGACAACGGCACCAGGGACTGCTCACACACTAAAGGCACCAGGACAAAAGGCTCACCAGCTTGGCCTTTGCATTCCCGCTGACAGCTCCACAGCTTGAACCCAGAGAACTGCCTGCTGCCAACAGCCTTTCCAATCACTCTGAGCACCTCATGACAAGGAGTGTGGGGAATGAATCTCCAGCAGCCTCCTGCCCCAGGCTGTCCCCCGGGAGCAGCCCTGCTCCAGGCCGTGACTGCCACCTGCACAGCCAAAGGACCCAGAACCGGTGTTACACACCACGGCTGTGCCTGGCACAGAGACACCAGTGGCCACACAAGTGGCCATGGCACTGTCCACACACAGTCCCTGCTGCTGCTCCCCCAGCCGCTGGCACCAACTCCCAGCCACCCACTCCTAAAGCCACGGGGCCCACTGGGACACTGCGGGGGCTCGTGGAAGCCAGCGGCCATTGTGACACAGCGGGGCTGCACAGAGCCCACGGTGCTTTGTGACCCGTGGCTCCCAGGAGAGCCTTTGTTGTTGGGGAAGATGAAACAGGAAAGCCTTATAAATATGATTGCCTAACAAAAGATTCTGGGAATATGAAAACTGTGAGCGACATCGAAATGAAGGCCATCTTTGAGATATAGAGTCTTAGTTACTGAACAACTGGAAAACAATGGTATAGCCGGCTGAAGGTAATCCCCTCTTGATTGAACAATACCCTCTGCTTGCAGACAGGTCCAAGGGTCAGAGCAGACCCTACTAGCTCAGCAGAAGGGGTCCAAAGAGTAGTTTTTAGAAGTTAAAATGTAACACTCTATGGTAATGTAAGAACTCTTATAGGCTGTATGTAAATGCTATAGGATTTGTACCTTGTATTAGATTGGCTACTGAGAATTAGAATATTCACTACAGAAGATGATTTATTGTATTGTAACAAGCTCCTCGCTCTCTTAACTCCTCTCCTCTTAGTAATGCTCTTCTCCTCTTAGTAACGCTCTTAGTAACTCTCTTAGTAGCTCTCTTAGTAATGCTCTTCTCCTCTTAGTAGCTCTCTTAGTAACTCTCTTGCTCTTCTTCTTCCTCTTAATTCAGCTCTCCTCTTAGTTTGTCTCTCTTGCTCTTTACACTCTTAGCTCTCAGCCTCTTGCTCTAGCTCTCTCGCTCACTCTCTCTCCCTCTCTTACACCTTGGGCCTGCTTGGAGCTGCAGCTGGCAGCTCTAAGCAGTGCCCCTGTACCCACGCCCTCTGCAATAAACTGCATGCTCCAAAGACCTGCTTATAGAGATCTCTCGTCGCCGTCCATCTCCAGCCGGCCCGACCGAACCCACACCCTCATCACCATCATCGCCATCAATTTCGACAAACTGGCGCCCAAACGTGAGTGAAGGCCTGATTCAGCTTCTTCCACCTGTGAGAGACTTCGCCATGGACGGTAACTAAAAGACCAGTTATAGCCACCTGGAACGTGTCGTGAGCACGGCATACCGTTGCTGCGCAGCGTAAAAGCCGGAGCTCTATAACTCTGCTGAGGCAGCCCTCGAGCACGGGGAGCCGTTACTTCGTAGCAATTACCTGGAGCTCTCGGAGGGAGGAAATTGCCTGGCAGTCCTCGAGCACAGACGGCCACTGCTGCGCAGCGGTTACCTGGAGCTCTTTGAGGAAGTTTGCCGTGGTACCCCTCGAGCACGGACACGCTGCTAAGCAGTGCAGACCGGAGCTCTTAGGAGGGATCCAGCCGCGCGCCCGAGCACAGGCGGGTATTGCTCAGCACCGCCCGCGCTGGAGCTCTGAGTGGAGACACCTGCGAGGTCCCGAGCACGGAAAGCCGTTGCCAAGCGACGCCTGAAACCGGAGCTCTGAGGAGGGACCCGACAGCAGCGTCCTGAGCGCCGTGTGGAGAGCCTGGCCAGCCCCCCACGACGGACTTCTGATTAAGGACCCTGCCCCCTGCGACATCTAGGTGAGTATCATACTGGTCAATAATGGGACAAACTCACTCTGCCCATGACAGACATCTCTATAAACAACTTAAGTACTTACTAAGCTCCGGTCCAAGTCAATTACCTAAACAGGAGCTAAAAAACCTCTTAGAATGGACTCTGATTAATTTCCCAAATGCTGACCGTTCAGCCGTCTTTACAAGAGACTTCTGGGACACAGTTCGGGTTAAACTCTTTAATAATATCTCCCGCCGGGATTGGGCTGCCGCGGAGCTGGTCCCGGCTTGCAGAGCGCTCGTGGAGCTGTTTGCTGCGAAGGCGCCGCCCGCAGCAGCCACCTCGCCGGGTCCCGCTCCTGCTGCGAGCCCGCCCCTTGCCGCCGCGAGCCTGCAACCGGGCACGGCCCCCGCCCCGCCGCCGGACCTCACGGCTCCGGTACCCGCGGTCCAGCTGTCTCGTGCCGCCCCGCCCCACCCCCCCGCGGTCCCTGCACCGGTCACCCCTGCCCCACCGGACTCCACCGCCCCCCCCACCGCCCCCGTCATCTCCACCCCCACGGTCCCGTTAGTCCCTGCTGTCCCGCCTCTCGCGGCTCCGGTAGCCGCGGTCCGACTGACTCGTGCCGCCCCGCCCCCCGCCCCCGCTGTCCTGGCAGCCGTCACCCCTGTCCCACCGGACCCTACGACCCCCTCCACCGCTCCCCCCATCCCCGCCCCCCCCATCCCGTTCCTCCCTGCTGCCCCGGCTCCCGCGGTCCCCGCCCTCGGCTCCAGCGTCTTCGCGGCCCCGTCCCTCGCTCCTCCCACCCCGTCCGCCAGCGCCTTCGCGGCCCCGCCCCCCGCCGATAGCCCCGCGGGGCCAGCGGCTGCTCCCCAGCCACCTACGGGTCCTACCGCTCCCCTAGCCGCGCCTGTTATGGCTGTAGCCACCATCATAGCCGGCCCCCCGCAAAGCCAGGCGGCGACCCTTCTTCCAGCCCCCCAGGTCCCCCTCGCCGCCACCGACACGGCGCCGGTGGTGGTCAACGTCCCGTCCGCGTCCGTGGGACACGGAGCGCCCCAGCCCCGCCAGCCACCTGGTGCCGGCGCTGCAGCGCCTACACAGATGGCTGCTGCCTCTCCCGTGCCTGCCGCTGCTCCAGCCCCGTCTCCTGGCACCGCCGCGCCGGCAGCCACACCAGCCCAGCCTGCAAACTCCCAGCGGCAGCACGCCGCGGTCCAGCCGCCGACTGGCCCACCGTTCGCCATGGCCCCACCGCAACATACTCCCGCCGCCTCCACGCCGGCCCTCCCGCCTCCCGCAGCCCCGGGATCGTCTCCTGCCGACGGGACAGCCCTGCCACCTCCCGCTCTCCCCGACACACAGACAGCGGCCATCACAGTCCGCCACGTTGACCTGATGGCGTAACCCACGCACGCTCACACTTCTCCAACCACAGCACTGCTCACGGAACTAGCTCCGCCACCGCCCCCCACGGCTTTCACCTCGCCTTCAATAGAGCCACCCGCACCCCCTCGCCCGCTGCCGCGGAGCCGGTTGCTCGCGGCCCCCCCGCCTCCTCGCCCGCCACCGCGGAGATCGGCAGTGCCATCGCCGCCCCCGCCGGGGCCCTCCGGCACCGCACAGCTGTATCCCTCGGCTACCGCCGCCCAGCAACATCCCTCCGCGCAGCTCAGCCTCGCCTCACAAGCCGCAAACAGGGGGGGAACGGAGGGCAGTGGTGCAGCTCCAGTGGCAGGGAAGACGGAGAGCCGCTCTGCCCGAGCTGATGCTTTAAATCTAACACCAGGAAACCCTGAAAAGCAGCCAGATTTGTTTGCAATGAGCCCCAGAGTCCCGCCAGCGAGCGGCTGGGATCTTGCAACCCATAAGGAGAAAACGAGTTCTGAGAGTTTGTTAGCGCTACTTTCTGAATCAAAAAATCCTCCAAAGTGCTCAGATTATTCTCAATTAACAGATTGGCATGAAATAAGACTCCAAAGCTGTAAAGATGAAAGTCTATTAGCTAAGCCTGTGATAGCTAGCCAACAGCCTGACAGTCCCAAAACGTGGGTTCCCATCCCCACTCACGAAATTAAAGAACTAAGAAGGGCTGTAAGAGATAGTGGTATTTGCTCACCGTATCTTAAACAACTGCTAAAAAGTACCCTAAAAAGAACACATCAAACCCTAAAACGCATTTTAGATCAACAGAGAGGGGGAGAAGTCCAGGATACACCTCAAAGGAGGTTGAACAAGGCTTTGTATGTTTACAATTTTTTGAATAGCTCTGCAGAAGAGCCTGATCCCCCCATTTATAGACATTTTTTGAACAACAAAAAAGCAAAACTGAAAGAGCGCCCCCCAGTTTTGATTAAAAATCTAGACTCAGGAAAAATAGAAGGACCATACAATCTTATAATGTGGGGGAAGGGGTTTGCATGTGTTTCCACAGGTGAAGGAATCAAGTGGGTTCCAGCAAAAAACGTGAAGCCATACCTCGCATCAAAGCCTGCTGATGCCACCACACCAGCCAGTGACTCTGCAAGTGGAAGCCAGGAAGCAAGCACCCAGACCTGAACTGCGCAGAATCACCAGAAGAAAGTGATCTGCCAAAAACAGCTCAAGAAAAGAATGGAGTTTTCTCATTTGCGCACGTGCATGTTGCTTTTATTCTTTTGTTTTAGTTTTTGTAGTGAAGCTTTACCTGTGAATCAACCAAAGACAAATGTCTGGGTTGCTTTAGCCAAATCCGCAGGCTCCGATACCATCTGTCTATCTGACACAAGCCCTGACAAACCTTTTTCAACCTGTTTAGTTGGAGTACCTCTTCCAGAAGGTTTTGATAATATTACTCTTGATAAGTATTGGCCATATGACGATCATCATGTATCTCCAACTCCCAGCCATAGACACCAAACTTATATTGATAATTCTAAAATTGATAAATCTGACCTTCAAGAGCTAGAAATCCTAGGTTCGTTAACTATGGATACCTGCTATTTCTTTCACTTTCAAGGAGAAAACGGTCCCCATTTAAATGTTACCCCATATCACCCAGCTTATAGCAATGTAACTTCTTGGTGTAGTCAAGTTAAGCTTCTTATATATGACGAACCTCATGCAGATCGTTTTAGCAAACTTCCTATTCGATTCCCCAGAGGAATTTGGCTCATCTGTGGAGACAGGGCCTGGCAAGGTATACCTTCAAAAATAGATGGTGGCCCTTGTGCTCTGGGACAACTTACAATTATTGCTCCCAGTGTCAAAGAGGTAATCAAAAAGAAAAGCAGAAAGATCAGATCTTCCTGGGGACATCAGTACGATAGTGACTGTGATAGTGACTTCCACCCTTGGAACTCTGGAAAATCAATTGTTGCAAGCATTTTTCTACCTCAGTTAAGCTCCTCAATTGCTTTAAAACAGTTAAACAAGTTGGGATGTTGGCTCAGCAAGGAGGTAAATGCCACCTCTACTATGATCAGTGATCTGTTAACCGATGAAGAGGCAGTCAGACATGCCACTTTACAAAATAGAGCTGCCGTTGATTATCTTTTATTAGCACATGGGCACGGCTGTGAAGATTTTGAAGGATTATGCTGTATGAACTTATCCGATCATTCTGTTTCCATTCACAAACAGCTACAAAACCTAAAGGATCTAGCTAACCAAATTAGAACAGATGACCCGTCTTGGCTGGACAGTTTGTTTGATGATTGGAGCTTTGCACCTTGGCTAAGGGAACTCTGTAAAATAGGCTTGATTATTCTAGTAGTAATAATTATAGTTTTAGTAGCAGTACCTTGTATGCTTCAGTGTGTGCAAAAAATAACGAGTAGGACTGTATCTAATATCTTAGTTGTTCATCAGAACGGGGGAGATGTTGGGGAAGATGAAACAGGAAAGCCTTATAAATATGATTGCCTAACAAAAGATTCTGGGAATATGAAAACTGTGAGCGACATCGAAATGAAGGCCATCTTTGAGATATAGAGTCTTAGTTACTGAACAACTGGAAAACAATGGTATAGCCGGCTGAAGGTAATCCCCTCTTGATTGAACAATACCCTCTGCTTGCAGACAGGTCCAAGGGTCAGAGCAGACCCTACTAGCTCAGCAGAAGGGGTCCAAAGAGTAGTTTTTAGAAGTTAAAATGTAACACTCTATGGTAATGTAAGAACTCTTATAGGCTGTATGTAAATGCTATAGGATTTGTACCTTGTATTAGATTGGCTACTGAGAATTAGAATATTCACTACAGAAGATGATTTATTGTATTGTAACAAGCTCCTCGCTCTCTTAACTCCTCTCCTCTTAGTAATGCTCTTCTCCTCTTAGTAACGCTCTTAGTAACTCTCTTAGTAGCTCTCTTAGTAATGCTCTTCTCCTCTTAGTAGCTCTCTTAGTAACTCTCTTGCTCTTCTTCTTCCTCTTAATTCAGCTCTCCTCTTAGTTTGTCTCTCTTGCTCTTTACACTCTTAGCTCTCAGCCTCTTGCTCTAGCTCTCTCGCTCACTCTCTCTCCCTCTCTTACACCTTGGGCCTGCTTGGAGCTGCAGCTGGCAGCTCTAAGCAGTGCCCCTGTACCCACGCCCTCTGCAATAAACTGCATGCTCCAAAGACCTGCTTATAGAGATCTCTCGTCGCCGTCCATCTCCAGCCGGGCCCGACCGAACCCACACCCTCATCACCATCATCGCCATCAATTTCGACATTTGTGATGCTGGGGAACTACAAGGAAGCCTGGCTCCTCTGTGACACCACCACAGAAGCTCAGGGGAGCCCTGGAGACCGTGCTGATGCTATTGAACCTGATGCAACCCTGCCTCCTCTGTGACACCACAGAAGCTCTTGGAGCCCTGGAGACCGTGGTGATGCTATGGAACCTGATGCAACCCTGCCTCCTCTGTGACACCACAGAACCTCTGGGAGCCCTGGAGACCGTGCTGATGCTATGGAACCTGATGCAACCCTGCCTCCACTGTGACACCACAGAAGCTCAGGGAGCCCTGGAGACTGTGGTGATGCTATGGAACCTGATGCAACCCTGCCTCCACTGTGACACCACAGAACCTCTGGGAGCCCTGGAGACCGTGCTGATGCTATGGAACCTGATGCAACCCTGCCTCCACTGTGACACCACAGAAGCTCGGGGAGCTCTGCAGACCGTGGGGATGCTGGCGAAGCTGACGGAACCCTGGGCACCACAGTGACGCTATGGAACCTGGTGGAACCGAGGGGCCACAGTGACACTGTGGGGCCTTTTGGAAGCAACAGGACCCTGGTGGGAAGCCACGGGATGATTAATCCTGCACGAACCTGCTCCAGGTGGGCTCCTCTCTCCCGGCTTCCACAGGTGCTGCTAGGATCCCACTCCGGCACTGGCTTGGCACGGGCTCACGGCTTCCTTTGGCAATGGCTCTGCTCCAGGATGGCATGCTGCAGAGAATGCAGGTAGATTTTGTGCTCACTCCTGGCATGCAGCTGGACAATAAAGCCTGATCCAGCCCCCCCTCAGCATATGTCCGGCTCTGGCATTGGGGCGGGGCAACTTTGGGAGCAGCCCCAGCCCTGCTCCTGCTCCCGGCTGGGCACCCAGCTGCTGGGACACAGGTGTGTCCTGATGCCACCGTCTACTCCTTTGAGAAGGGGAGGACAGAGTGCATCAGGGAGTTTGGTGTGGCTTACATGCGGCAAGGAGAAGGTGCAGCCCCAAACTGGCTTTCACTTCTAGAACCTTTTGCTATTGCGGGAGCAGCTGCTGGAGCTTTTCAACCGAGCTGCAAGAGTGAAAAGTGTGATGGCATGTCTATCTGAGAAGGAAGGTTCGGTGCCGCAGCCTGTTGTGCACAATTTATATGCTGATAAGAGAAGGGGGTGCTTTTGCAACGTTTTCCTTCCTGACACTTCTGTCTCTGTGAGCTTTAGCTGCTTGGACTCAGGGATACCGAAGGTATGTGAAAGTGACTGGGATGCGAGAATCATGTTGCACAGGGAACAGGGAAGGTCAGCAAATGTTTCCTGTCCTGGCACATCTCTCAGTCTGAACTGCAGCTGCAGATGCTTCACTTCCGCCAAGGACTCTGCCACCTTGAGAGAAGGATGCGCTCTATGGAGTTGAGAAAGAAAGTGCGTCTCACTAGCTTCTTTCCTCTACTTCATAGACAGCAAAGGGGCTATGAAAGGCAGCACTGGCTTTTTGTTCTAGGACTTCTTCTTTACAAGCAGCTGCTGGATGTTTGGAAGGGGGTTTGGGATATGCAAAAATGAGAGGCTAAGATGGTAAGAGGGTAAGATGGAAGTCATCTGGCAAAAGCAGAGCTCACAAAAGGGCCAGCTGAGAAAGCTCTTGCTGCCTACAACTTCAACTGCACCCCTCAAAGCAGCAGCACACACGCTGCTCTCGGCACTTTCCTTCTCAGCTCTACGCACCATCCTAAGCCTTGCCTCTCCCACACTCAGGATCCAAAGACAACGGCACCAGGGACTGCTCACACACTAAAGGCACCAGGACAAAAGGCTCACCAGCTTGGCCTTTGCATTCCCGCTGACAGCTCCACAGCTTGAACCCAGAGAACTGCCTGCTGCCAACAGCCTTTCCAATCACTCTGAGCACCTCATGACAAGGAGTGTGGGGAATGAATCTCCAGCAGCCTCCTGCCCCAGGCTGTCCCCCGGGAGCAGCCCTGCTCCAGGCCGTGACTGCCACCTGCACAGCCAAAGGACCCAGAGCCGGTGTTACACACCACGGCTGTGCCTGGCACAGAGACACCAGTGGCCACACAAGTGGCCATGGCACTGTCCACACACAGTCCCTGCTGCTGCTCCCCCAGCCGCTGGCACCAACTCCCAGCCACCCACTCCTAAAGCCACGGGGCCCACTGGGACACTGCGGGGGCTCGTGGAAGCCAGCGGCCATTGTGACACAGCGGGGCTGCACAGAGCCCACGGTGCTTTGTGACCCGTGGCTCCCAGGAGAGCCTTTGTGATGCTGGGGAACTACAAGGAAGCCTGGCTCCTCTGTGACACCACCACAGAAGCTCAGGGGAGCCCTGGAGACCGTGCTGATGCTATTGAACCTGATGCAACCCTGCCTCCTCTGTGACACCACAGAAGCTCTTGGAGCCCTGGAGACCGTGGTGATGCTATGGAACCTGATGCAACCCTGCCTCCTCTGTGACACCACAGAACCTCTGGGAGCCCTGGAGACCGTGCTGATGCTATGGAACCTGATGCAACCCTGCCTCCACTGTGACACCACAGAACCTCTGGGAGCCCTGGAGACTGTGGTGATGCTATGGAACCTGATGCAACCCTGCCTCCACTGTGACACCACAGAACCTCTGGGAGCCCTGGAGACCGTGCTGATGCTATGGAACCTGATGCAACCCTGCCTCCACTGTGACACCACAGAAGCTCGGGGAGCTCTGCAGACCGTGGGGATGCTGGCGAAGCTGACGGAACCCTGGGCACCACAGTGACGCTATGGAACCTGGTGGAACCGAGGGGCCACAGTGACACTGTGGGGCCTTTTGGAAGCAACAGGACCCTGGTGGGAAGCCACGGGATGATTAATCCTGCACGAACCTGCTCCAGGTGGGCTCCTCTCTCCCGGCTTCCACAGGTGCTGCTAGGATCCCACTCCGGCACTGGCTTGGCACGGGCTGACGGCTTCCTTTGGCAATGGCTCTGCTCCAGGATGGCATGCTGCAGAGAATGCAGGTAGATTTTGTGCTCACTCCTGGCATGCAGCTGGACAATAAAGCCTGATCCAGCCCCCCCTCAGCATATGTCCGGCTCTGGCATTGGGGCGGGGCAACTTTGGGAGCAGCCCCAGCCCTGCTCCTGCTCCCGGCTGGGCACCCAGCTGCTGGGACACAGGTGTGTCCTGATGCCACCGTCTACTCCTTTGAGAAGGGGAGGACAGAGTGCATCAGGGAGTTTGGTGTGGCTTACATGCGGCAAGGAGAAGGTGCAGCCCCAAACTGGCTTTCACTTCTAGAACCTTTTGCTATTGCGGGAGCAGCTGCTGGAGCTTTTCAACCGAGCTGCAAGAGTGAAAAGTGTGATGGCATGTCTATCTGAGAAGGAAGGTTCGGTGCCGCAGCCTGTTGTGCACAATTTATATGCTGATAAGAGAAGGGGGTGCTTTTGCAACGTTTTCCTTCCTGACACTTCTGTCTCTGTGAGCTTTAGCTGCTTGGACTCAGGGATACCGAAGGTATGTGAAAGTGACTGGGATGCGAGAATCATGTTGCACAGGGAACAGGGAAGGTCAGCAAATGTTTCCTGTCCTGGCACATCTCTCAGTCTGAACTGCAGCTGCAGATGCTTCACTTCCGCCAAGGACTCTGCCACCTTGAGAGAAGGATGCGCTCTATGGAGTTGAGAAAGAAAGTGCGTCTCACTAGCTTCTTTCCTCTACTTCATAGACAGCAAAGGGGCTATGAAAGGCAGCACTGGCTTTTTGTTCTAGGACTTCTTCTTTACAAGCAGCTGCTGGATGTTTGGAAGGGGGTTTGGGATATGCAAAAATGAGAGGCTAAGATGGTAAGAGGGTAAGATGGAAGTCATCTGGCAAAAGCAGAGCTCACAAAAGGGCCAGCTGAGAAAGCTCTTGCTGCCTACAACTTCAACTGCACCCCTCAAAGCAGCAGCACACACGCTGCTCTCGGCACTTTCCTTCTCAGCTCTACGCACCATCCTAAGCCTTGCCTCTCCCACACTCAGGATCCAAAGACAACGGCACCAGGGACTGCTCACACACTAAAGGCACCAGGACAAAAGGCTCACCAGCTTGGCCTTTGCATTCCCGCTGACAGCTCCACAGCTTGAACCCAGAGAACTGCCTGCTGCCAACAGCCTTTCCAATCACTCTGAGCACCTCATGACAAGGAGTGTGGGGAATGAATCTCCAGCAGCCTCCTGCCCCAGGCTGTCCCCCGGGAGCAGCCCTGCTCCAGGCCGTGACTGCCACCTGCACAGCCAAAGGACCCAGAGCCGGTGTTACACACCACGGCTGTGCCTGGCACAGAGACACCAGTGGCCACACAAGTGGCCATGGCACTGTCCACACACAGTCCCTGCTGCTGCTCCCCCAGCCGCTGGCACCAACTCCCAGCCACCCACTCCTAAAGCCACGGGGCCCACTGGGACACTGCGGGGGCTCGTGGAAGCCAGCGGCCATTGTGACACAGCGGGGCTGCACAGAGCCCACGGTGCTTTGTGACCCGTGGCTCCCAGGAGAGCCTTTGTGATGCTGGGGAACTACAAGGAAGCCTGGCTCCTCTGTGACACCACCACAGAAGCTCAGGGGAGCCCTGGAGACCGTGCTGATGCTATTGAACCTGATGCAACCCTGCCTCCTCTGTGACACCACAGAAGCTCTTGGAGCCCTGGAGACCGTGGTGATGCTATGGAACCTGATGCAACCCTGCCTCCTCTGTGACACCACAGAACCTCTGGGAGCCCTGGAGACCGTGCTGATGCTATGGAACCTGATGCAACCCTGCCTCCACTGTGACACCACAGAACCTCTGGGAGCCCTGGAGACTGTGGTGATGCTATGGAACCTGATGCAACCCTGCCTCCACTGTGACACCACAGAACCTCTGGGAGCCCTGGAGACCGTGCTGATGCTATGGAACCTGATGCAACCCTGCCTCCACTGTGACACCACAGAAGCTCGGGGAGCTCTGCAGACCGTGGGGATGCTGGCGAAGCTGACGGAACCCTGGGCACCACAGTGACGCTATGGAACCTGGTGGAACCGAGGGGCCACAGTGACACTGTGGGGCCTTTTGGAAGCAACAGGACCCTGGTGGGAAGCCACGGGATGATTAATCCTGCACGAACCTGCTCCAGGTGGGCTCCTCTCTCCCGGCTTCCACAGGTGCTGCTAGGATCCCACTCCGGCACTGGCTTGGCACGGGCTCACGGCTTCCTTTGGCAATGGCTCTGCTCCAGGATGGCATGCTGCAGAGAATGCAGGTAGATTTTGTGCTCACTCCTGGCATGCAGCTGGACAATAAAGCCTGATCCAGCCCCCCCTCAGCATATGTCCGGCTCTGGCATTGGGGCGGGGCAACTTTGGGAGCAGCCCCAGCCCTGCTCCTGCTCCCAGCTGGGCACCCAGCTGCTGGGACACAGGTGTGTCCTGATGCCACCGTCTACTCCTTTGAGAAGGGGAGGACAGAGTGCATCAGGGAGTTTGGTGTGGCTTACATGCGGCAAGGAGAAGGTGCAGCCCCAAACTGGCTTTCACTTCTAGAACCTTTTGCTATTGCGGGAGCAGCTGCTGGAGCTTTTCAACCGAGCTGCAAGAGTGAAAAGTGTGATGGCATGTCTATCTGAGAAGGAAGGTTCGGTGCCGCAGCCTGTTGTGCACAATTTATATGCTGATAAGAGAAGGGGGTGCTTTTGGAACGTTTTCCTTCCTGACACTTCTGTCTCTGTGAGCTTTAGCTGCTTGGACTCAGGGATACCGAAGGTATGTGAAAGTGACTGGGATGCGAGAATCATGTTGCACAGGGAACAGGGAAGGTCAGCAAATGTTTCCTGTCCTGGCACATCTCTCAGTCTGAACTGCAGCTGCAGATGCTTCACTTCCGCCAAGGACTCTGCCACCTTGAGAGAAGGATGCGCTCTATGGAGTTGAGAAAGAAAGTGCGTCTCACTAGCTTCTTTCCTCTACTTCATAGACAGCAAAGGGGCTATGAAAGGCAGCACTGGCTTTTTGTTCTAGGACTTCTTCTTTACAAGCAGCTGCTGGATGTTTGGAAGGGGGTTTGGGATATGCAAAAATGAGAGGCTAAGATGGTAAGAGGGTAAGATGGAAGTCATCTGGCAAAAGCAGAGCTCACAAAAGGGCCAGCTGAGAAAGCTCTTGCTGCCTACAACTTCAACTGCACCCCTCAAAGCAGCAGCACACACGCTGCTCTCGGCACTTTCCTTCTCAGCTCTACGCACCATCCTAAGCCTTGCCTCTCCCACACTCAGGATCCAAAGACAACGGCACCAGGGACTGCTCACACACTAAAGGCACCAGGACAAAAGGCTCACCAGCTTGGCCTTTGCATTCCCGCTGACAGCTCCACAGCTTGAACCCAGAGAACTGCCTGCTGCCAACAGCCTTTCCAATCACTCTGAGCACCTCATGACAAGGAGTGTGGGGAATGAATCTCCAGCAGCCTCCTGCCCCAGGCTGTCCCCCGGGAGCAGCCCTGCTCCAGGCCGTGACTGCCACCTGCACAGCCAAAGGACCCAGAGCCGGTGTTACACACCACGGCTGTGCCTGGCACAGAGACACCAGTGGCCACACAAGTGGCCATGGCACTGTCCACACACAGTCCCTGCTGCTGCTCCCCCAGCCGCTGGCACCAACTCCCAGCCACCCACTCCTAAAGCTACGGGGCCCACTGGGACACTGCGGGGGCTCGTGGAAGCCAGCGGCCATTGTGACACAGCGGGGCTGCACAGAGCCCACGGTGCTTTGTGACCCGTGGCTCCCAGGAGAGCCTTTGTGATGCTGGGGAACTACAAGGAAGCCTGGCTCCTCTGTGACACCACCACAGAAGCTCAGGGGAGCCCTGGAGACCGTGCTGATGCTATGGAACCTGATGCAACCCTGCCTCCTCTGTGACACCACAGAACCTCTGGGAGCCCTGGAGACCGTGCTGATGCTATGGAACCTGATGCAACCCTGCCTCCACTGTGACACCACAGAAGCTCAGGGAGCCCTGGAGACTGTGGTGATGCTATGGAACCTGATGCAACCCTGCCTCCACTGTGACACCACAGAACCTCTGGGAGCCCTGGAGACCGTGCTGATGCTATGGAACCTGATGCAACCCTGCCTCCACTGTGACACCACAGAAGCTCGGGGAGCTCTGCAGACCGTGGGGATGCTGGCGAAGCTGACGGAACCCTGGGCACCACAGTGACGCTATGGAACCTGGTGGAACCGAGGGGCCACAGTGACACTGTGGGGCCTTTTGGAAGCAACAGGACCCTGGTGGGAAGCCACGGGATGATTAATCCTGCACGAACCTGCTCCAGGTGGGCTCCTCTCTCCCGGCTTCCACAGGTGCTGCTAGGATCCCACTCCGGCACTGGCTTGGCACGGGCTCACGGCTTCCTTTGGCAATGGCTCTGCTCCAGGATGGCATGCTGCAGAGAATGCAGGTAGATTTTGTGCTCACTCCTGGCATGCAGCTGGACAATAAAGCCTGATCCAGCCCCCCCTCAGCATATGTCCGGCTCTGGCATTGGGGCGGGGCAACTTTGGGAGCAGCCCCAGCCCTGCTCCTGCTCCCGGCTGGGCACCCAGCTGCTGGGACACAGGTGTGTCCTGATGCCACTGTCTACTCCTTTGAGAAGGGGAGGACAGAGTGCATCAGGGAGTTTGGTGTGGCTTACATGCGGCAAGGAGAAGGTGCAGCCCCAAACTGGCTTTCACTTCTAGAACCTTTTGCTATTGCGGGAGCAGCTGCTGGAGCTTTTCAACCGAGCTGCAAGAGTGAAAAGTGTGATGGCATGTCTATCTGAGAAGAAAGGTTCGGTGCCGCAGCCTGTTGTGCACAATTTATATGCTGATAAGAGAAGGGGGTGCTTTTGGAACGTTTTCCTTCCTGACACTTCTGTCTCTGTGAGCTTTAGCTGCTTGGACTCAGGGATACCGAAGGTATGTGAAAGTGACTGGGATGCGAGAATCATGTTGCACAGGGAACAGGGAAGGTCAGCAAATGTTTCCTGTCCTGGCACATCTCTCAGTCTGAACTGCAGCTGCAGATGCTTCACTTCCGCCAAGGACTCTGCCACCTTGAGAGAAGGATGCGCTCTATGGAGTTGAGAAAGAAAGTGCGTCTCACTAGCTTCTTTCCTCTACTTCATAGACAGCAAAGGGGCTATGAAAGGCAGCACTGGCTTTTTGTTCTAGGACTTCTTCTTTACAAGCAGCTGCTGGATGTTTGGAAGGGGGTTTGGGATATGCAAAAATGAGAGGCTAAGATGGTAAGAGGGTAAGATGGAAGTCATCTGGCAAAAGCAGAGCTCACAAAAGGGCCAGCTGAGAAAGCTCTTGCTGCCTACAACTTCAACTGCACCCCTCAAAGCAGCAGCACACATGCTGCTCTCGGCACTTTCCTTCTCAGCTCTACGCACCATCCTAAGCCTTGCCTCTCCCACACTCAGGATCCAAAGACAACGGCACCAGGGACTGCTCACACACTAAAGGCACCAGGACAAAAGGCTCAGCAGCTTGGCCTTTGCATTCCCGCTGACAGCTCCACAGCTTGAACCCAGAGAACTGCCTGCTGCCAACAGCCTTTCCAATCACTCTGAGCACCTCATGACAAGGAGTGTGGGGAATGAATCTCCAGCAGCCTCCTGCCCCAGGCTGTCCCCCGGGAGCAGCCCTGCTCCAGGCCGTGACTGCCACCTGCACAGCCAAAGGACCCAGAGCCGGTGTTACACACTACGGCTGTGCCTGGCACAGAGACACCAGTGGCCACACAAGTGGCCATGGCACTGTCCACACACAGTCCCTGCTGCTGCTCCCCCAGCCGCTGGCACCAACTCCCAGCCACCCACTCCTAAAGCCACGGGGCCCACTGGGACACTGCGGGGGCTCGTGGAAGCCAGCGGCCATTGTGACACAGCGGGGCTGCACAGAGCCCACGGTGCTTTGTGACCCGTGGCTCCCAGGAGAGCCTTTGTGATGCTGGGGAACTACAAGGAAGCCTGGCTCCTCTGTGACACCACCACAGAAGCTCAGGGGAGCCCTGGAGACCGTGCTGATGCTATTGAACCTGATGCAACCCTGCCTCCTCTGTGACACCACAGAAGCTCTTGGAGCCCTGGAGACCGTGGTGATGCTATGGAACCTGATGCAACCCTGCCTCCTCTGTGACACCACAGAACCTCTGGGAGCCCTGGAGACCGTGCTGATGCTATGGAACCTGATGCAACCCTGCCTCCACTGTGACACCACAGAAGCTCAGGGAGCCCTGGAGACTGTGGTGATGCTATGGAACCTGATGCAACCCTGCCTCCACTGTGACACCACAGAACCTCTGGGAGCCCTGGAGACCGTGCTGATGCTATGGAACCTGATGCAACCCTGCCTCCACTGTGACACCACAGAAGCTCGGGGAGCTCTGCAGACCGTGGGGATGCTGGCGAAGCTGACGGAACCCTGGGCACCACAGTGACGCTATGGAACCTGGTGGAACCGAGGGGCCACAGTGACACTGTGGGGCCTTTTGGAAGCAACAGGACCCTGGTGGGAAGCCACGGGATGATTAATCCTGCACGAACCTGCTCCAGGTGGGCTCCTCTCTCCCGGCTTCCACAGGTGCTGCTAGGATCCCACTCCGGCACTGGCTTGGCACGGGCTGACGGCTTCCTTTGGCAATGGCTCTGCTCCAGGATGGCATGCTGCAGAGAATGCAGGTAGATTTTGTGCTCACTCCTGGCATGCAGCTGGACAATAAAGCCTGATCCAGCCCCCCCTCAGCATATGTCCGGCTCTGGCATTGGGGCGGGGCAACTTTGGGAGCAGCCCCAGCCCTGCTCCTGCTCCCGGCTGGGCACCCAGCTGCTGGGACACAGGTGTGTCCTGATGCCACCGTCTACTCCTTTGAGAAGGGGAGGACAGAGTGCATCAGGGAGTTTGGTGTGGCTTACATGCGGCAAGGAGAAGGTGCAGCCCCAAACTGGCTTTCACTTCTAGAACCTTTTGCTATTGCGGGAGCAGCTGCTGGAGCTTTTCAACCGAGCTGCAAGAGTGAAAAGTGTGATGGCATGTCTATCTGAGAAGGAAGGTTCGGTGCCGCAGCCTGTTGTGCACAATTTATATGCTGATAAGAGAAGGGGGTGCTTTTGCAACGTTTTCCTTCCTGACACTTCTGTCTCTGTGAGCTTTAGCTGCTTGGACTCAGGGATACCGAAGGTATGTGAAAGTGACTGGGATGCGAGAATCATAGTGCACAGGGAACAGGGAAGGTCAGCAAATGTTTCCTGTCCTGGCACATCTCTCAGTCTGAACTGCAGCTGCAGATGCTTCACTTCCGCCAAGGACTCTGCCACCTTGAGAGAAGGATGCGCTCTATGGAGTTGAGAAAGAAAGTGCGTCTCACTAGCTTCTTTCCTCTACTTCATAGACAGCAAAGGGGCTATGAAAGGCAGCACTGGCTTTTTGTTCTAGGACTTCTTCTTTACAAGCAGCTGCTGGATGTTTGGAAGGGGGTTTGGGATATGCAAAAATGAGAGGCTAAGATGGTAAGAAGGTAAGATGGAAGTCATCTGGCAAAAGCAGAGCTCACAAAAGGGCCAGCTGAGAAAGCTCTTGCTGCCTACAACTTCAACTGCACCCCTCAAAGCAGCAGCACACACGCTGCTCTCGGCACTTTCCTTCTCAGCTCTACGCACCATCCTAAGCCTTGCCTCTCCCACACTCAGGATCCAAAGACAACGGCACCAGGGACTGCTCACACACTAAAGGCACCAGGACAAAAGGCTCACCAGCTTGGCCTTTGCATTCCCGCTGACAGCTCCACAGCTTGAACCCAGAGAACTGCCTGCTGCCAACAGCCTTTCCAATCACTCTGAGCACCTCATGACAAGGAGTGTGGGGAATGAATCTCCAGCAGCCTCCTGCCCCAGGCTGTCCCCCGGGAGCAGCCCTGCTCCAGGCCGTGACTGCCACCTGCACAGCCAAAGGACCCAGAGCCGGTGTTACACACCACGGCTGTGCCTGGCACAGAGACACCAGTGGCCACACAAGTGGCCATGGCACTGTCCACACACAGTCCCTGCTGCTGCTCCCCCAGCCGCTGGCACCAACTCCCAGCCACCCACTCCTAAAGCCACGGGGCCCACTGGGACACTGCGGGGGCTCGTGGAAGCCAGCGGCCATTGTGACACAGCGGGGCTGCACAGAGCCCACGGTGCTTTGTGACCCGTGGCTCCCAGGAGAGCCTTTGTGATGCTGGGGAACTACAAGGAAGCCTGGCTCCTCTGTGACACCACCACAGAAGCTCAGGGGAGCCCTGGAGACCGTGCTGATGCTATGGAACCTGATGCAACCCTGCCTCCTCTGTGACACCACAGAACCTCTGGGAGCCCTGGAGACCGTGCTGATGCTATGGAACCTGATGCAACCCTGCCTCCACTGTGACACCACAGAAGCTCAGGGAGCCCTGGAGACTGTGGTGATGCTATGGAACCTGATGCAACCCTGCCTCCACTGTGACACCACAGAACCTCTGGGAGCCCTGGAGACCGTGCTGATGCTATGGAACCTGATGCAACCCTGCCTCCACTGTGACACCACAGAAGCTCGGGGAGCTCTGCAGACCGTGGGGATGCTGGCGAAGCTGACGGAACCCTGGGCACCACAGTGACGCTATGGAACCTGGTGGAACCGAGGGGCCACAGTGACACTGTGGGGCCTTTTGGAAGCAACAGGACCCTGGTGGGAAGCCACGGGATGATTAATCCTGCACGAACCTGCTCCAGGTGGGCTCCTCTCTCCCGGCTTCCACAGGTGCTGCTAGGATCCCACTCCGGCACTGGCTTGGCACGGGCTCACGGCTTCCTTTGGCAATGGCTCTGCTCCAGGATGGCATGCTGCAGAGAATGCAGGTAGATTTTGTGCTCACTCCTGGCATGCAGCTGGACAATAAAGCCTGATCCAGCCCCCCCTCAGCATATGTCCGGCTCTGGCATTGGGGCGGGGCAACTTTGGGAGCAGCCCCAGCCCTGCTCCTGCTCCCGGCTGGGCACCCAGCTGCTGGGACACAGGTGTGTCCTGATGCCACCGTCTACTCCTTTGAGAAGGGGAGGACAGAGTGCATCAGGGAGTTTGGTGTGGCTTACATGCGGCAAGGAGAAGGTGCAGCCCCAAACTGGCTTTCACTTCTAGAACCTTTTGCTATTGCGGGAGCAGCTGCTGGAGCTTTTCAACCGAGCTGCAAGAGTGAAAAGTGTGATGGCATGTCTATCTGAGAAGGAAGGTTCGGTGCCGCAGCCTGTTGTGCACAATTTATATGCTGATAAGAGAAGGGGGTGCTTTTGGAACGTTTTCCTTCCTGACACTTCTGTCTCTGTGAGCTTTAGCTGCTTGGACTCAGGGATACCGAAGGTATGTGAAAGTGACTGGGATGCGAGAATCATGTTGCACAGGGAACAGGGAAGGTCAGCAAATGTTTCCTGTCCTGGCACATCTCTCAGTCTGAACTGCAGCTGCAGATGCTTCACTTCCGCCAAGGACTCTGCCACCTTGAGAGAAGGATGCGCTCTATGGAGTTGAGAAAGAAAGTGCGTCTCACTAGCTTCTTTCCTCTACTTCATAGACAGCAAAGGGGCTATGAAAGGCAGCACTGGCTTTTTGTTCTAGGACTTCTTCTTTACAAGCAGCTGCTGGATGTTTGGAAGGGGGTTTGGGATATGCAAAAATGAGAGGCTAAGATGGTAAGAGGGTAAGATGGAAGTCATCTGGCAAAAGCAGAGCTCACAAAAGGGCCAGCTGAGAAAGCTCTTGCTGCCTACAACTTCAACTGCACCCCTCAAAGCAGCAGCACACACGCTGCTCTCGGCACTTTCCTTCTCAGCTCTACGCACCATCCTAAGCCTTGCCTCTCCCACACTCAGGATCCAAAGACAACGGCACCAGGGACTGCTCACACACTAAAGGCACCAGGACAAAAGGCTCAGCAGCTTGGCCTTTGCATTCCCGCTGACAGCTCCACAGCTTGAACCCAGAGAACTGCCTGCTGCCAACAGCCTTTCCAATCACTCTGAGCACCTCATGACAAGGAGTGTGGGGAATGAATCTCCAGCAGCCTCCTGCCCCAGGCTGTCCCCCGGGAGCAGCCCTGCTCCAGGCCGTGACTGCCACCTGCACAGCCAAAGGACCCAGAGCCGGTGTTACACAACCACGGCTGTGCCTGGCACAGAGACACCAGTGGCCACACAAGTGGCCATGGCACTGTCCACACACAGTCCCTGCTGCTGCTCCCCCAGCCGCTGGCACCAACTCCCAGCCACCCACTCCTAAAGCCACGGGGCCCACTGGGACACTGCGGGGGCTCGTGGAAGCCAGCGGCCATTGTGACACAGCGGGGCTGCACAGAGCCCACGGTGCTTTGTGACCCGTGGCTCCCAGGAGAGCCTTTGTGATGCTGGGGAACTACAAGGAAGCCTGGCTCCTCTGTGACACCACCACAGAAGCTCAGGGGAGCCCTGGAGACCGTGCTGATGCTATTGAACCTGATGCAACCCTGCCTCCTCTGTGACACCACAGAAGCTCTTGGAGCCCTGGAGACCGTGGTGATGCTATGGAACCTGATGCAACCCTGCCTCCTCTGTGACACCACAGAACCTCTGGGAGCCCTGGAGACCGTGCTGATGCTATGGAACCTGATGCAACCCTGCCTCCACTGTGACACCACAGAACCTCTGGGAGCCCTGGAGACTGTGGTGATGCTATGGAACCTGATGCAACCCTGCCTCCACTGTGACACCACAGAACCTCTGGGAGCCCTGGAGACCGTGCTGATGCTATGGAACCTGATGCAACCCTGCCTCCACTGTGACACCACAGAAGCTCGGGGAGCTCTGCAGACCGTGGGGATGCTGGCGAAGCTGACGGAACCCTGGGCACCACAGTGACGCTATGGAACCTGGTGGAACCGAGGGGCCACAGTGACACTGTGGGGCCTTTTGGAAGCAACAGGACCCTGGTGGGAAGCCACGGGATGATTAATCCTGCACGAACCTGCTCCAGGTGGGCTCCTCTCTCCCGGCTTCCACAGGTGCTGCTAGGATCCCACTCCGGCACTGGCTTGGCACGGGCTCACGGCTTCCTTTGGCAATGGCTCTGCTCCAGGATGGCATGCTGCAGAGAATGCAGGTAGATTTTGTGCTCACTCCTGGCATGCAGCTGGACAATAAAGCCTGATCCAGCCCCCCCTCAGCATATGTCCGGCTCTGGCATTGGGGCGGGGCAACTTTGGGAGCAGCCCCAGCCCTGCTCCTGCTCCCAGCTGGGCACCCAGCTGCTGGGACACAGGTGTGTCCTGATGCCACCGTCTACTCCTTTGAGAAGGGGAGGACAGAGTGCATCAGGGAGTTTGGTGTGGCTTACATGCGGCAAGGAGAAGGTGCAGCCCCAAACTGGCTTTCACTTCTAGAACCTTTTGCTATTGCGGGAGCAGCTGCTGGAGCTTTTCAACCGAGCTGCAAGAGTGAAAAGTGTGATGGCATGTCTATCTGAGAAGGAAGGTTCGGTGCCGCAGCCTGTTGTGCACAATTTATATGCTGATAAGAGAAGGGGGTGCTTTTGGAACGTTTTCCTTCCTGACACTTCTGTCTCTGTGAGCTTTAGCTGCTTGGACTCAGGGATACCGAAGGTATGTGAAAGTGACTGGGATGCGAGAATCATGTTGCACAGGGAACAGGGAAGGTCAGCAAATGTTTCCTGTCCTGGCACATCTCTCAGTCTGAACTGCAGCTGCAGATGCTTCACTTCCGCCAAGGACTCTGCCACCTTGAGAGAAGGATGCGCTCTATGGAGTTGAGAAAGAAAGTGCGTCTCACTAGCTTCTTTCCTCTACTTCATAGACAGCAAAGGGGCTATGAAAGGCAGCACTGGCTTTTTGTTCTAGGACTTCTTCTTTACAAGCAGCTGCTGGATGTTTGGAAGGGGGTTTGGGATATGCAAAAATGAGAGGCTAAGATGGTAAGAGGGTAAGATGGAAGTCATCTGGCAAAAGCAGAGCTCACAAAAGGGCCAGCTGAGAAAGCTCTTGCTGCCTACAACTTCAACTGCACCCCTCAAAGCAGCAGCACACACGCTGCTCTCGGCACTTTCCTTCTCAGCTCTACGCACCATCCTAAGCCTTGCCTCTCCCACACTCAGGATCCAAAGACAACGGCACCAGGGACTGCTCACACACTAAAGGCACCAGGACAAAAGGCTCACCAGCTTGGCCTTTGCATTCCCGCTGACAGCTCCACAGCTTGAACCCAGAGAACTGCCTGCTGCCAACAGCCTTTCCAATCACTCTGAGCACCTCATGACAAGGAGTGTGGGGAATGAATCTCCAGCAGCCTCCTGCCCCAGGCTGTCCCCCGGGAGCAGCCCTGCTCCAGGCCGTGACTGCCACCTGCACAGCCAAAGGACCCAGAGCCGGTGTTACACACCACGGCTGTGCCTGGCACAGAGACACCAGTGGCCACACAAGTGGCCATGGCACTGTCCACACACAGTCCCTGCTGCTGCTCCCCCAGCCGCTGGCACCAACTCCCAGCCACCCACTCCTAAAGCTACGGGGCCCACTGGGACACTGCGGGGGCTCGTGGAAGCCAGCGGCCATTGTGACACAGCGGGGCTGCACAGAGCCCACGGTGCTTTGTGACCCGTGGCTCCCAGGAGAGCCTTTGTGATGCTGGGGAACTACAAGGAAGCCTGGCTCCTCTGTGACACCACCACAGAAGCTCAGGGGAGCCCTGGAGACCGTGCTGATGCTATGGAACCTGATGCAACCCTGCCTCCTCTGTGACACCACAGAACCTCTGGGAGCCCTGGAGACCGTGCTGATGCTATGGAACCTGATGCAACCCTGCCTCCACTGTGACACCACAGAAGCTCAGGGAGCCCTGGAGACTGTGGTGATGCTATGGAACCTGATGCAACCCTGCCTCCACTGTGACACCACAGAACCTCTGGGAGCCCTGGAGACCGTGCTGATGCTATGGAACCTGATGCAACCCTGCCTCCACTGTGACACCACAGAAGCTCGGGGAGCTCTGCAGACCGTGGGGATGCTGGCGAAGCTGACGGAACCCTGGGCACCACAGTGACGCTATGGAACCTGGTGGAACCGAGGGGCCACAGTGACACTGTGGGGCCTTTTGGAAGCAACAGGACCCTGGTGGGAAGCCACGGGATGATTAATCCTGCACGAACCTGCTCCAGGTGGGCTCCTCTCTCCCGGCTTCCACAGGTGCTGCTAGGATCCCACTCCGGCACTGGCTTGGCACGGGCTCACGGCTTCCTTTGGCAATGGCTCTGCTCCAGGATGGCATGCTGCAGAGAATGCAGGTAGATTTTGTGCTCACTCCTGGCATGCAGCTGGACAATAAAGCCTGATCCAGCCCCCCCTCAGCATATGTCCGGCTCTGGCATTGGGGCGGGGCAACTTTGGGAGCAGCCCCAGCCCTGCTCCTGCTCCCAGCTGGGCACCCAGCTGCTGGGACACAGGTGTGTCCTGATGCCACCGTCTACTCCTTTGAGAAGGGGAGGACAGAGTGCATCAGGGAGTTTGGTGTGGCTTACATGCGGCAAGGAGAAGGTGCAGCCCCAAACTGGCTTTCACTTCTAGAACCTTTTGCTATTGCGGGAGCAGCTGCTGGAGCTTTTCAACCGAGCTGCAAGAGTGAAAAGTGTGATGGCATGTCTATCTGAGAAGGAAGGTTCGGTGCCGCAGCCTGTTGTGCACAATTTATATGCTGATAAGAGAAGGGGGTGCTTTTGGAACGTTTTCCTTCCTGACACTTCTGTCTCTGTGAGCTTTAGCTGCTTGGACTCAGGGATACCGAAGGTATGTGAAAGTGACTGGGATGCGAGAATCATGTTGCACAGGGAACAGGGAAGGTCAGCAAATGTTTCCTGTCCTGGCACATCTCTCAGTCTGAACTGCAGCTGCAGATGCTTCACTTCCGCCAAGGACTCTGCCACCTTGAGAGAAGGATGCGCTCTATGGAGTTGAGAAAGAAAGTGCGTCTCACTAGCTTCTTTCCTCTACTTCATAGACAGCAAAGGGGCTATGAAAGGCAGCACTGGCTTTTTGTTCTAGGACTTCTTCTTTACAAGCAGCTGCTGGATGTTTGGAAGGGGGTTTGGGATATGCAAAAATGAGAGGCTAAGATGGTAAGAGGGTAAGATGGAAGTCATCTGGCAAAAGCAGAGCTCACAAAAGGGCCAGCTGAGAAAGCTCTTGCTGCCTACAACTTCAACTGCACCCCTCAAAGCAGCAGCACACACGCTGCTCTCGGCACTTTCCTTCTCAGCTCTACGCACCATCCTAAGCCTTGCCTCTCCCACACTCAGGATCCAAAGACAACGGCACCAGGGACTGCTCACACACTAAAGGCACCAGGACAAAAGGCTCACCAGCTTGGCCTTTGCATTCCCGCTGACAGCTCCACAGCTTGAACCCAGAGAACTGCCTGCTGCCAACAGCCTTTCCAATCACTCTGAGCACCTCATGACAAGGAGTGTGGGGAATGAATCTCCAGCAGCCTCCTGCCCCAGGCTGTCCCCCGGGAGCAGCCCTGCTCCAGGCCGTGACTGCCACCTGCACAGCCAAAGGACCCAGAGCCGGTGTTACACACCACGGCTGTGCCTGGCACAGAGACACCAGTGGCCACACAAGTGGCCATGGCACTGTCCACACACAGTCCCTGCTGCTGCTCCCCCAGCCGCTGGCACCAACTCCCAGCCACCCACTCCTAAAGCTACGGGGCCCACTGGGACACTGCGGGGGCTCGTGGAAGCCAGCGGCCATTGTGACACAGCGGGGCTGCACAGAGCCCACGGTGCTTTGTGACCCGTGGCTCCCAGGAGAGCCTTTGTGATGCTGGGGAACTACAAGGAAGCCTGGCTCCTCTGTGACACCACCACAGAAGCTCAGGGGAGCCCTGGAGACCGTGCTGATGCTATGGAACCTGATGCAACCCTGCCTCCTCTGTGACACCACAGAACCTCTGGGAGCCCTGGAGACCGTGCTGATGCTATGGAACCTGATGCAACCCTGCCTCCACTGTGACACCACAGAAGCTCAGGGAGCCCTGGAGACTGTGGTGATGCTATGGAACCTGATGCAACCCTGCCTCCACTGTGACACCACAGAACCTCTGGGAGCCCTGGAGACCGTGCTGATGCTATGGAACCTGATGCAACCCTGCCTCCACTGTGACACCACAGAAGCTCGGGGAGCTCTGCAGACCGTGGGGATGCTGGCGAAGCTGACGGAACCCTGGGCACCACAGTGACGCTATGGAACCTGGTGGAACCGAGGGGCCACAGTGACACTGTGGGGCCTTTTGGAAGCAACAGGACCCTGGTGGGAAGCCACGGGATGATTAATCCTGCACGAACCTGCTCCAGGTGGGCTCCTCTCTCCCGGCTTCCACAGGTGCTGCTAGGATCCCACTCCGGCACTGGCTTGGCACGGGCTCACGGCTTCCTTTGGCAATGGCTCTGCTCCAGGATGGCATGCTGCAGAGAATGCAGGTAGATTTTGTGCTCACTCCTGGCATGCAGCTGGACAATAAAGCCTGATCCAGCCCCCCCTCAGCATATGTCCGGCTCTGGCATTGGGGCGGGGCAACTTTGGGAGCAGCCCCAGCCCTGCTCCTGCTCCCGGCTGGGCACCCAGCTGCTGGGACACAGGTGTGTCCTGATGCCACCGTCTACTCCTTTGAGAAGGGGAGGACAGAGTGCATCAGGGAGTTTGGTGTGGCTTACATGCGGCAAGGAGAAGGTGCAGCCCCAAACTGGCTTTCACTTCTAGAACCTTTTGCTATTGCGGGAGCAGCTGCTGGAGCTTTTCAACCGAGCTGCAAGAGTGAAAAGTGTGATGGCATGTCTATCTGAGAAGAAAGGTTCGGTGCCGCAGCCTGTTGTGCACAATTTATATGCTGATAAGAGAAGGGGGTGCTTTTGGAACGTTTTCCTTCCTGACACTTCTGTCTCTGTGAGCTTTAGCTGCTTGGACTCAGGGATACCGAAGGTATGTGAAAGTGACTGGGATGCGAGAATCATGTTGCACAGGGAACAGGGAAGGTCAGCAAATGTTTCCTGTCCTGGCACATCTCTCAGTCTGAACTGCAGCTGCAGATGCTTCACTTCCGCCAAGGACTCTGCCACCTTGAGAGAAGGATGCGCTCTATGGAGTTGAGAAAGAAAGTGCGTCTCACTAGCTTCTTTCCTCTACTTCATAGACAGCAAAGGGGCTATGAAAGGCAGCACTGGCTTTTTGTTCTAGGACTTCTTCTTTACAAGCAGCTGCTGGATGTTTGGAAGGGGGTTTGGGATATGCAAAAATGAGAGGCTAAGATGGTAAGAGGGTAAGATGGAAGTCATCTGGCAAAAGCAGAGCTCACAAAAGGGCCAGCTGAGAAAGCTCTTGCTGCCTACAACTTCAACTGCACCCCTCAAAGCAGCAGCACACATGCTGCTCTCGGCACTTTCCTTCTCAGCTCTACGCACCATCCTAAGCCTTGCCTCTCCCACACTCAGGATCCAAAGACAACGGCACCAGGGACTGCTCACACACTAAAGGCACCAGGACAAAAGGCTCAGCAGCTTGGCCTTTGCATTCCCGCTGACAGCTCCACAGCTTGAACCCAGAGAACTGCCTGCTGCCAACAGCCTTTCCAATCACTCTGAGCACCTCATGACAAGGAGTGTGGGGAATGAATCTCCAGCAGCCTCCTGCCCCAGGCTGTCCCCCGGGAGCAGCCCTGCTCCAGGCCGTGACTGCCACCTGCACAGCCAAAGGACCCAGAGCCGGTGTTACACACTACGGCTGTGCCTGGCACAGAGACACCAGTGGCCACACAAGTGGCCATGGCACTGTCCACACACAGTCCCTGCTGCTGCTCCCCCAGCCGCTGGCACCAACTCCCAGCCACCCACTCCTAAAGCCACGGGGCCCACTGGGACACTGCGGGGGCTCGTGGAAGCCAGCGGCCATTGTGACACAGCGGGGCTGCACAGAGCCCACGGTGCTTTGTGACCCGTGGCTCCCAGGAGAGCCTTTGTGATGCTGGGGAACTACAAGGAAGCCTGGCTCCTCTGTGACACCACCACAGAAGCTCAGGGGAGCCCTGGAGACCGTGCTGATGCTATTGAACCTGATGCAACCCTGCCTCCTCTGTGACACCACAGAAGCTCTTGGAGCCCTGGAGACCGTGGTGATGCTATGGAACCTGATGCAACCCTGCCTCCTCTGTGACACCACAGAACCTCTGGGAGCCCTGGAGACCGTGCTGATGCTATGGAACCTGATGCAACCCTGCCTCCACTGTGACACCACAGAAGCTCAGGGAGCCCTGGAGACTGTGGTGATGCTATGGAACCTGATGCAACCCTGCCTCCACTGTGACACCACAGAACCTCTGGGAGCCCTGGAGACCGTGCTGATGCTATGGAACCTGATGCAACCCTGCCTCCACTGTGACACCACAGAAGCTCGGGGAGCTCTGCAGACCGTGGGGATGCTGGCGAAGCTGACGGAACCCTGGGCACCACAGTGACGCTATGGAACCTGGTGGAACCGAGGGGCCACAGTGACACTGTGGGGCCTTTTGGAAGCAACAGGACCCTGGTGGGAAGCCACGGGATGATTAATCCTGCACGAACCTGCTCCAGGTGGGCTCCTCTCTCCCGGCTTCCACAGGTGCTGCTAGGATCCCACTCCGGCACTGGCTTGGCACGGGCTGACGGCTTCCTTTGGCAATGGCTCTGCTCCAGGATGGCATGCTGCAGAGAATGCAGGTAGATTTTGTGCTCACTCCTGGCATGCAGCTGGACAATAAAGCCTGATCCAGCCCCCCCTCAGCATATGTCCGGCTCTGGCATTGGGGCGGGGCAACTTTGGGAGCAGCCCCAGCCCTGCTCCTGCTCCCGGCTGGGCACCCAGCTGCTGGGACACAGGTGTGTCCTGATGCCACCGTCTACTCCTTTGAGAAGGGGAGGACAGAGTGCATCAGGGAGTTTGGTGTGGCTTACATGCGGCAAGGAGAAGGTGCAGCCCCAAACTGGCTTTCACTTCTAGAACCTTTTGCTATTGCGGGAGCAGCTGCTGGAGCTTTTCAACCGAGCTGCAAGAGTGAAAAGTGTGATGGCATGTCTATCTGAGAAGGAAGGTTCGGTGCCGCAGCCTGTTGTGCACAATTTATATGCTGATAAGAGAAGGGGGTGCTTTTGGAACGTTTTCCTTCCTGACACTTCTGTCTCTGTGAGCTTTAGCTGCTTGGACTCAGGGATACCGAAGGTATGTGAAAGTGACTGGGATGCGAGAATCATAGTGCACAGGGAACAGGGAAGGTCAGCAAATGTTTCCTGTCCTGGCACATCTCTCAGTCTGAACTGCAGCTGCAGATGCTTCACTTCCGCCAAGGACTCTGCCACCTTGAGAGAAGGATGCGCTCTATGGAGTTGAGAAAGAAAGTGCGTCTCACTAGCTTCTTTCCTCTACTTCATAGACAGCAAAGGGGCTATGAAAGGCAGCACTGGCTTTTTGTTCTAGGACTTCTTCTTTACAAGCAGCTGCTGGATGTTTGGAAGGGGGTTTGGGATATGCAAAAATGAGAGGCTAAGATGGTAAGAGGGTAAGATGGAAGTCATCTGGCAAAAGCAGAGCTCACAAAAGGGCCAGCTGAGAAAGCTCTTGCTGCCTACAACTTCAACTGCACCCCTCAAAGCAGCAGCACACATGCTGCTCTCGGCACTTTCCTTCTCAGCTCTACGCACCATCCTAAGCCTTGCCTCTCCCACACTCAGGATCCAAAGACAACGGCACCAGGGACTGCTCACACACTAAAGGCACCAGGACAAAAGGCTCAGCAGCTTGGCCTTTGCATTCCCGCTGACAGCTCCACAGCTTGAACCCAGAGAACTGCCTGCTGCCAACAGCCTTTCCAATCACTCTGAGCACCTCATGACAAGGAGTGTGGGGAATGAATCTCCAGCAGCCTCCTGCCCCAGGCTGTCCCCCGGGAGCAGCCCTGCTCCAGGCCGTGACTGCCACCTGCACAGCCAAAGGACCCAGAGCCGGTGTTACACACCACGGCTGTGCCTGGCACAGAGACACCAGTGGCCACACAAGTGGCCATGGCACTGTCCACACACAGTCCCTGCTGCTGCTCCCCCAGCCGCTGGCACCAACTCCCAGCCACCCACTCCTAAAGCCACGGGGCCCACTGGGACACTGCGGGGGCTCGTGGAAGCCAGCGGCCATTGTGACACAGCGGGGCTGCACAGAGCCCACGGTGCTTTGTGACCCGTGGCTCCCAGGAGAGCCTTTGTGATGCTGGGGAACTACAAGGAAGCCTGGCTCCTCTGTGACACCACCACAGAAGCTCAGGGGAGCCCTGGAGACCGTGCTGATGCTATTGAACCTGATTGCAACCCTGCCTCCTCTGTGACACCACAGAAGCTCTTGGAGCCCTGGAGACCGTGGTGATGCTATGGAACCTGATGCAACCCTGCCTCCTCTGTGACACCACAGAACCTCTGGGAGCCCTGGAGACCGTGCTGATGCTATGGAACCTGATGCAACCCTGCCTCCACTGTGACACCACAGAAGCTCAGGGAGCCCTGGAGACTGTGGTGATGCTATGGAACCTGATGCAACCCTGCCTCCACTGTGACACCACAGAACCTCTGGGAGCCCTGGAGACCGTGCTGATGCTATGGAACCTGATGCAACCCTGCCTCCACTGTGACACCACAGAAGCTCGGGGAGCTCTGCAGACCGTGGGGATGCTGGCGAAGCTGACGGAACCCTGGGCACCACAGTGACGCTATGGAACCTGGTGGAACCGAGGGGCCACAGTGACACTGTGGGGCCTTTTGGAAGCAACAGGACCCTGGTGGGAAGCCACGGGATGATTAATCCTGCACGAACCTGCTCCAGGTGGGCTCCTCTCTCCCGGCTTCCACAGGTGCTGCTAGGATCCCACTCCGGCACTGGCTTGGCACGGGCTGACGGCTTCCTTTGGCAATGGCTCTGCTCCAGGATGGCATGCTGCAGAGAATGCAGGTAGATTTTGTGCTCACTCCTGGCATGCAGCTGGACAATAAAGCCTGATCCAGCCCCCCCTCAGCATATGTCCGGCTCTGGCATTGGGGCGGGGCAACTTTGGGAGCAGCCCCAGCCCTGCTCCTGCTCCCGGCTGGGCACCCAGCTGCTGGGACACAGGTGTGTCCTGATGCCACCGTCTACTCCTTTGAGAAGGGGAGGACAGAGTGCATCAGGGAGTTTGGTGTGGCTTACATGCGGCAAGGAGAAGGTGCAGCCCCAAACTGGCTTTCACTTCTAGAACCTTTTGCTATTGCGGGAGCAGCTGCTGGAGCTTTTCAACCGAGCTGCAAGAGTGAAAAGTGTGATGGCATGTCTATCTGAGAAGGAAGGTTCGGTGCCGCAGCCTGTTGTGCACAATTTATATGCTGATAAGAGAAGGGGGTGCTTTTGCAACGTTTTCCTTCCTGACACTTCTGTCTCTGTGAGCTTTAGCTGCTTGGACTCAGGGATACCGAAGGTGTGTGAAAGTGACTGGGATGCGAGAATCATGTTGCACAGGGAACAGGGAAGGTCAGCAAATGTTTCCTGTCCTGGCACATCTCTCAGTCTGAACTGCAGCTGCAGATGCTTCACTTCCGCCAAGGACTCTGCCACCTTGAGAGAAGGATGCGCTCTATGGAGTTGAGAAAGAAAGTGCGTCTCACTAGCTTCTTTCCTCTACTTCATAGACAGCAAAGGGGCTATGAAAGGCAGCACTGGCTTTTTGTTCTAGGACTTCTTCTTTACAAGCAGCTGCTGGATGTTTGGAAGGGGGTTTGGGATATGCAAAAATGAGAGGCTAAGATGGTAAGAAGGTAAGATGGAAGTCATCTGGCAAAAGCAGAGCTCACAAAAGGGCCAGCTGAGAAAGCTCTTGCTGCCTACAACTTCAACTGCACCCCTCAAAGCAGCAGCACACACGCTGCTCTCGGCACTTTCCTTCTCAGCTCTACGCACCATCCTAAGCCTTGCCTCTCCCACACTCAGGATCCAAAGACAACGGCACCAGGGACTGCTCACACACTAAAGGCACCAGGACAAAAGGCTCACCAGCTTGGCCTTTGCATTCCCGCTGACAGCTCCACAGCTTGAACCCAGAGAACTGCCTGCTGCCAACAGCCTTTCCAATCACTCTGAGCACCTCATGACAAGGAGTGTGGGGAATGAATCTCCAGCAGCCTCCTGCCCCAGGCTGTCCCCCGGGAGCAGCCCTGCTCCAGGCCGTGACTGCCACCTGCACAGCCAAAGGACCCAGAGCCGGTGTTACACACCACGGCTGTGCCTGGCACAGAGACACCAGTGGCCACACAAGTGGCCATGGCACTGTCCACACACAGTCCCTGCTGCTGCTCCCCCAGCCGCTGGCACCAACTCCCAGCCACCCACTCCTAAAGCCACGGGGCCCACTGGGACACTGCGGGGGCTCGTGGAAGCCAGCGGCCATTGTGACACAGCGGGGCTGCACAGAGCCCACGGTGCTTTGTGACCCGTGGCTCCCAGGAGAGCCTTTGTGATGCTGGGGAACTACAAGGAAGCCTGGCTCCTCTGTGACACCACCACAGAAGCTCAGGGGAGCCCTGGAGACCGTGCTGATGCTATTGAACCTGATGCAACCCTGCCTCCTCTGTGACACCACAGAAGCTCTTGGAGCCCTGGAGACCGTGGTGATGCTATGGAACCTGATGCAACCCTGCCTCCTCTGTGACACCACAGAACCTCTGGGAGCCCTGGAGACCGTGCTGATGCTATGGAACCTGATGCAACCCTGCCTCCACTGTGACACCACAGAAGCTCAGGGAGCCCTGGAGACTGTGGTGATGCTATGGAACCTGATGCAACCCTGCCTCCACTGTGACACCACAGAACCTCTGGGAGCCCTGGAGACCGTGCTGATGCTATGGAACCTGATGCAACCCTGCCTCCACTGTGACACCACAGAAGCTCGGGGAGCTCTGCAGACCGTGGGGATGCTGGCGAAGCTGACGGAACCCTGGGCACCACAGTGACGCTATGGAACCTGGTGGAACCGAGGGGCCACAGTGACACTGTGGGGCCTTTTGGAAGCAACAGGACCCTGGTGGGAAGCCACGGGATGATTAATCCTGCACGAACCTGCTCCAGGTGGGCTCCTCTCTCCCGGCTTCCACAGGTGCTGCTAGGATCCCACTCCGGCACTGGCTTGGCACGGGCTGACGGCTTCCTTTGGCAATGGCTCTGCTCCAGGATGGCATGCTGCAGAGAATGCAGGTAGATTTTGTGCTCACTCCTGGCATGCAGCTGGACAATAAAGCCTGATCCAGCCCCCCCTCAGCATATGTCCGGCTCTGGCATTGGGGCGGGGCAACTTTGGGAGCAGCCCCAGCCCTGCTCCTGCTCCCGGCTGGGCACCCAGCTGCTGGGACACAGGTGTGTCCTGATGCCACCGTCTACTCCTTTGAGAAGGGGAGGACAGAGTGCATCAGGGAGTTTGGTGTGGCTTACATGCGGCAAGGAGAAGGTGCAGCCCCAAACTGGCTTTCACTTCTAGAACCTTTTGCTATTGCGGGAGCAGCTGCTGGAGCTTTTCAACCGAGCTGCAAGAGTGAAAAGTGTGATGGCATGTCTATCTGAGAAGGAAGGTTCGGTGCCGCAGCCTGTTGTGCACAATTTATATGCTGATAAGAGAAGGGGGTGCTTTTGGAACGTTTTCCTTCCTGACACTTCTGTCTCTGTGAGCTTTAGCTGCTTGGACTCAGGGATACCGAAGGTATGTGAAAGTGACTGGGATGCGAGAATCATGTTGCACAGGGAACAGGGAAGGTCAGCAAATGTTTCCTGTCCTGGCACATCTCTCAGTCTGAACTGCAGCTGCAGATGCTTCACTTCCGCCAAGGACTCTGCCACCTTGAGAGAAGGATGCGCTCTATGGAGTTGAGAAAGAAAGTGCGTCTCACTAGCTTCTTTCCTCTACTTCATAGACAGCAAAGGGGCTATGAAAGGCAGCACTGGCTTTTTGTTCTAGGACTTCTTCTTTACAAGCAGCTGCTGGATGTTTGGAAGGGGGTTTGGGATATGCAAAAATGAGAGGCTAAGATGGTAAGAGGGTAAGATGGAAGTCATCTGGCAAAAGCAGAGCTCACAAAAGGGCCAGCTGAGAAAGCTCTTGCTGCCTACAACTTCAACTGCACCCCTCAAAGCAGCAGCACACACGCTGCTCTCGGCACTTTCCTTCTCAGCTCTACGCACCATCCTAAGCCTTGCCTCTCCCACACTCAGGATCCAAAGACAACGGCACCAGGGACTGCTCACACACTAAAGGCACCAGGACAAAAGGCTCACCAGCTTGGCCTTTGCATTCCCGCTGACAGCTCCACAGCTTGAACCCAGAGAACTGCCTGCTGCCAACAGCCTTTCCAATCACTCTGAGCACCTCATGACAAGGAGTGTGGGGAATGAATCTCCAGCAGCCTCCTGCCCCAGGCTGTCCCCCGGGAGCAGCCCTGCTCCAGGCCGTGACTGCCACCTGCACAGCCAAAGGACCCAGAGCCGGTGTTACACACCACGGCTGTGCCTGGCACAGAGACACCAGTGGCCACACAAGTGGCCATGGCACTGTCCACACACAGTCCCTGCTGCTGCTCCCCCAGCCGCTGGCACCAACTCCCAGCCACCCACTCCTAAAGCCACGGGGCCCACTGGGACACTGCGGGGGCTCGTGGAAGCCAGCGGCCATTGTGACACAGCGGGGCTGCACAGAGCCCACGGTGCTTTGTGACCCGTGGCTCCCAGGAGAGCCTTTGTGATGCTGGGGAACTACAAGGAAGCCTGGCTCCTCTGTGACACCACCACAGAAGCTCAGGGGAGCCCTGGAGACCGTGCTGATGCTATTGAACCTGATGCAACCCTGCCTCCTCTGTGACACCACAGAAGCTCTTGGAGCCCTGGAGACCGTGGTGATGCTATGGAACCTGATGCAACCCTGCCTCCTCTGTGACACCACAGAACCTCTGGGAGCCCTGGAGACCGTGCTGATGCTATGGAACCTGATGCAACCCTGCCTCCACTGTGACACCACAGAAGCTCAGGGAGCCCTGGAGACTGTGGTGATGCTATGGAACCTGATGCAACCCTGCCTCCACTGTGACACCACAGAACCTCTGGGAGCCCTGGAGACTGTGGTGATGCTATGGAACCTGATGCAACCCTGCCTCCACTGTGACACCACAGAAGCTCGGGGAGCTCTGCAGACCGTGGGGATGCTGGCGAAGCTGACGGAACCCTGGGCACCACAGTGACGCTATGGAACCTGGTGGAACCGAGGGGCCACAGTGACACTGTGGGGCCTTTTGGAAGCAACAGGACCCTGGTGGGAAGCCACGGGATGATTAATCCTGCACGAACCTGCTCCAGGTGGGCTCCTCTCTCCCGGCTTCCACAGGTGCTGCTAGGATCCCACTCCGGCACTGGCTTGGCACGGGCTCACGGCTTCCTTTGGCAATGGCTCTGCTCCAGGATGGCATGCTGCAGAGAATGCAGGTAGATTTTGTGCTCACTCCTGGCATGCAGCTGGACAATAAAGCCTGATCCAGCCCCCCCTCAGCATATGTCCGGCTCTGGCATTGGGGCGGGGCAACTTTGGGAGCAGCCCCAGCCCTGCTCCTGCTCCCGGCTGGGCACCCAGCTGCTGGGACACAGGTGTGTCCTGATGCCACCGTCTACTCCTTTGAGAAGGGGAGGACAGAGTGCATCAGGGAGTTTGGTGTGGCTTACATGCGGCAAGGAGAAGGTGCAGCCCCAAACTGGCTTTCACTTCTAGAACCTTTTGCTATTGCGGGAGCAGCTGCTGGAGCTTTTCAACCGAGCTGCAAGAGTGAAAAGTGTGATGGCATGTCTATCTGAGAAGGAAGGTTCGGTGCCGCAGCCTGTTGTGCACAATTTATATGCTGATAAGAGAAGGGGGTGCTTTTGGAACGTTTTCCTTCCTGACACTTCTGTCTCTGTGAGCTTTAGCTGCTTGGACTCAGGGATACCGAAGGTGTGTGAAAGTGACTGGGATGCGAGAATCATGTTGCACAGGGAACAGGGAAGGTCAGCAAATGTTTCCTGTCCTGGCACATCTCTCAGTCTGAACTGCAGCTGCAGATGCTTCACTTCCGCCAAGGACTCTGCCACCTTGAGAGAAGGATGCGCTCTATGGAGTTGAGAAAGAAAGTGCGTCTCACTAGCTTCTTTCCTCTACTTCATAGACAGCAAAGGGGCTATGAAAGGCAGCACTGGCTTTTTGTTCTAGGACTTCTTTACAAGCAGCTGCTGGATGTTTGGAAGGGGGTTTGGGATATGCAAAAATGAGAGGCTAAGATGGTAAGAGGGTAAGATGGAAGTCATCTGGCAAAAGCAGAGCTCACAAAAGGGCCAGCTGAGAAAGCTCTTGCTGCCTACAACTTCAACTGCACCCCTCAAAGCAGCAGCACACACGCTGCTCTCGGCACTTTCCTTCTCAGCTCTACGCACCATCCTAAGCCTTGCCTCTCCCACACTCAGGATCCAAAGACAACGGCACCAGGGACTGCTCACACACTAAAGGCACCAGGACAAAAGGCTCACCAGCTTGGCCTTTGCATTCCCGCTGACAGCTCCACAGCTTGAACCCAGAGAACTGCCTGCTGCCAACAGCCTTTCCAATCACTCTGAGCACCTCATGACAAGGAGTGTGGGGAATGAATCTCCAGCAGCCTCCTGCCCCAGGCTGTCCCCCGGGAGCAGCCCTGCTCCAGGCCGTGACTGCCACCTGCACAGCCAAAGGACCCAGAGCCGGTGTTACACACCACGGCTGTGCCTGGCACAGAGACACCAGTGGCCACACAAGTGGCCATGGCACTGTCCACACACAGTCCCTGCTGCTGCTCCCCCAGCCGCTGGCACCAACTCCCAGCCACCCACTCCTAAAGCCACGGGGCCCACTGGGACACTGCGGGGGCTCGTGGAAGCCAGCGGCCATTGTGACACAGCGGGGCTGCACAGAGCCCACGGTGCTTTGTGACCCGTGGCTCCCAGGAGAGCCTTTGTGATGCTGGGGAACTACAAGGAAGCCTGGCTCCTCTGTGACACCACCACAGAAGCTCAGGGGAGCCCTGGAGACCGTGCTGATGCTATTGAACCTGATGCAACCCTGCCTCCTCTGTGACACCACAGAAGCTCTTGGAGCCCTGGAGACCGTGGTGATGCTATGGAACCTGATGCAACCCTGCCTCCTCTGTGACACCACAGAACCTCTGGGAGCCCTGGAGACCGTGCTGATGCTATGGAACCTGATGCAACCCTGCCTCCACTGTGACACCACAGAAGCTCAGGGAGCCCTGGAGACTGTGGTGATGCTATGGAACCTGATGCAACCCTGCCTCCACTGTGACACCACAGAACCTCTGGGAGCCCTGGAGACTGTGGTGATGCTATGGAACCTGATGCAACCCTGCCTCCACTGTGACACCACAGAAGCTCGGGGAGCTCTGCAGACCGTGGGGATGCTGGCGAAGCTGACGGAACCCTGGGCACCACAGTGACGCTATGGAACCTGGTGGAACCGAGGGGCCACAGTGACACTGTGGGGCCTTTTGGAAGCAACAGGACCCTGGTGGGAAGCCACGGGATGATTAATCCTGCACGAACCTGCTCCAGGTGGGCTCCTCTCTCCCGGCTTCCACAGGTGCTGCTAGGATCCCACTCCGGCACTGGCTTGGCACGGGCTCACGGCTTCCTTTGGCAATGGCTCTGCTCCAGGATGGCATGCTGCAGAGAATGCAGGTAGATTTTGTGCTCACTCCTGGCATGCAGCTGGACAATAAAGCCTGATCCAGCCCCCCCTCAGCATATGTCCGGCTCTGGCATTGGGGCGGGGCAACTTTGGGAGCAGCCCCAGCCCTGCTCCTGCTCCCGGCTGGGCACCCAGCTGCTGGGACACAGGTGTGTCCTGATGCCACCGTCTACTCCTTTGAGAAGGGGAGGACAGAGTGCATCAGGGAGTTTGGTGTGGCTTACATGCGGCAAGGAGAAGGTGCAGCCCCAAACTGGCTTTCACTTCTAGAACCTTTTGCTATTGCGGGAGCAGCTGCTGGAGCTTTTCAACCGAGCTGCAAGAGTGAAAAGTGTGATGGCATGTCTATCTGAGAAGGAAGGTTCGGTGCCGCAGCCTGTTGTGCACAATTTATATGCTGATAAGAGAAGGGGGTGCTTTTGCAACGTTTTCCTTCCTGACACTTCTGTCTCTGTGAGCTTTAGCTGCTTGGACTCAGGGATACCGAAGGTATGTGAAAGTGACTGGGATGCGAGAATCATGTTGCACAGGGAACAGGGAAGGTCAGCAAATGTTTCCTGTCCTGGCACATCTCTCAGTCTGAACTGCAGCTGCAGATGCTTCACTTCCGCCAAGGACTCTGCCACCTTGAGAGAAGGATGCGCTCTATGGAGTTGAGAAAGAAAGTGCGTCTCACTAGCTTCTTTCCTCTACTTCATAGACAGCAAAGGGGCTATGAAAGGCAGCACTGGCTTTTTGTTCTAGGACTTCTTCTTTACAAGCAGCTGCTGGATGTTTGGAAGGGGGTTTGGGATATGCAAAAATGAGAGGCTAAGATGGTAAGAGGGTAAGATGGAAGTCATCTGGCAAAAGCAGAGCTCACAAAAGGGCCAGCTGAGAAAGCTCTTGCTGCCTACAACTTCAACTGCACCCCTCAAAGCAGCAGCACACACGCTGCTCTCGGCACTTTCCTTCTCAGCTCTACGCACCATCCTAAGCCTTGCCTCTCCCACACTCAGGATCCAAAGACAACGGCACCAGGGACTGCTCACACACTAAAGGCACCAGGACAAAAGGCTCACCAGCTTGGCCTTTGCATTCCCGCTGACAGCTCCACAGCTTGAACCCAGAGAACTGCCTGCTGCCAACAGCCTTTCCAATCACTCTGAGCACCTCATGACAAGGAGTGTGGGGAATGAATCTCCAGCAGCCTCCTGCCCCAGGCTGTCCCCCGGGAGCAGCCCTGCTCCAGGCCGTGACTGCCACCTGCACAGCCAAAGGACCCAGAGCCGGTGTTACACACCACGGCTGTGCCTGGCACAGAGACACCAGTGGCCACACAAGTGGCCATGGCACTGTCCACACACAGTCCCTGCTGCTGCTCCCCCAGCCGCTGGCACCAACTCCCAGCCACCCACTCCTAAAGCCACGGGGCCCACTGGGACACTGCGGGGGCTCGTGGAAGCCAGCGGCCATTGTGACACAGCGGGGCTGCACAGAGCCCACGGTGCTTTGTGACCCGTGGCTCCCAGGAGAGCCTTTGTGATGCTGGGGAACTACAAGGAAGCCTGGCTCCTCTGTGACACCACCACAGAAGCTCAGGGGAGCCCTGGAGACCGTGCTGATGCTATTGAACCTGATGCAACCCTGCCTCCTCTGTGACACCACAGAAGCTCTTGGAGCCCTGGAGACCGTGGTGATGCTATGGAACCTGATGCAACCCTGCCTCCTCTGTGACACCACAGAACCTCTGGGAGCCCTGGAGACCGTGCTGATGCTATGGAACCTGATGCAACCCTGCCTCCACTGTGACACCACAGAAGCTCAGGGATCCCTGGAGACTGTGGTGATGCTATGGAACCTGATGCAACCCTGCCTCCACTGTGACACCACAGAACCTCTGGGAGCCCTGGAGACCGTGCTGATGCTATGGAACCTGATGCAACCCTGCCTCCACTGTGACACCACAGAAGCTCGGGGAGCTCTGCAGACCGTGGGGATGCTGGCGAAGCTGACGGAACCCTGGGCACCACAGTGACGCTATGGAACCTGGTGGAACCGAGGGGCCACAGTGACACTGTGGGGCCTTTTGGAAGCAACAGGACCCTGGTGGGAAGCCACGGGATGATTAATCCTGCACGAACCTGCTCCAGGTGGGCTCCTCTCTCCCGGCTTCCACAGGTGCTGCTAGGATCCCACTCCGGCACTGGCTTGGCACGGGCTCACGGCTTCCTTTGGCAATGGCTCTGCTCCAGGATGGCATGCTGCAGAGAATGCAGGTAGATTTTGTGCTCACTCCTGGCATGCAGCTGGACAATAAAGCCTGATCCAGCCCCCCCTCAGCATATGTCCGGCTCTGGCATTGGGGCGGGGCAACTTTGGGAGCAGCCCCAGCCCTGCTCCTGCTCCCGGCTGGGCACCCAGCTGCTGGGACACAGGTGTGTCCTGATGCCACCGTCTACTCCTTTGAGAAGGGGAGGACAGAGTGCATCAGGGAGTTTGGTGTGGCTTACATGCGGCAAGGAGAAGGTGCAGCCCCAAACTGGCTTTCACTTCTAGAACCTTTTGCTATTGCGGGAGCAGCTGCTGGAGCTTTTCAACCGAGCTGCAAGAGTGAAAAGTGTGATGGCATGTCTATCTGAGAAGGAAGGTTCGGTGCCGCAGCCTGTTGTGCACAATTTATATGCTGATAAGAGAAGGGGGTGCTTTTGGAACGTTTTCCTTCCTGACACTTCTGTCTCTGTGAGCTTTAGCTGCTTGGACTCAGGGATACCGAAGGTATGTGAAAGTGACTGGGATGCGAGAATCATGTTGCACAGGGAACAGGGAAGGTCAGCAAATGTTTCCTGTCCTGGCACATCTCTCAGTCTGAACTGCAGCTGCAGATGCTTCACTTCCGCCAAGGACTCTGCCACCTTGAGAGAAGGATGCGCTCTACGGAGTTGAGAAAGAAAGTGCGTCTCACTAGCTTCTTTCCTCTACTTCATAGACAGCAAAGGGGCTATGAAAGGCAGCACTGGCTTTTTGTTCTAGGACTTCTTCTTTACAAGCAGCTGCTGGATGTTTGGAAGGGGGTTTGGGATATGCAAAAATGAGAGGCTAAGATGGTAAGAGGGTAAGATGGAAGTCATCTGGCAAAAGCAGAGCTCACAAAAGGGCCAGCTGAGAAAGCTCTTGCTGCCTACAACTTCAACTGCACCCCTCAAAGCAGCAGCACACACGCTGCTCTCGGCACTTTCCTTCTCAGCTCTACGCACCATCCTAAGCCTTGCCTCTCCCACACTCAGGATCCAAAGACAACGGCACCAGGGACTGCTCACACACTAAAGGCACCAGGACAAAAGGCTCACCAGCTTGGCCTTTGCATTCCCGCTGACACCTCCACAGCTTGAACCCAGAGAACTGCCTGCTGCCAACAGCCTTTCCAATCACTCTGAGCACCTCATGACAAGGAGTGTGGGGAATGAATCTCCAGCAGCCTCCTGCCCCAGGCTGTCCCCCGGGAGCAGCCCTGCTCCAGGCCGTGACTGCCACCTGCACAGCCAAAGGACCCAGAGCCGGTGTTACACACCACGGCTGTGCCTGGCACAGAGACACCAGTGGCCACACAAGTGGCCATGGCACTGTCCACACACAGTCCCTGCTGCTGCTCCCCCAGCCGCTGGCACCAACTCCCAGCCACCCACTCCTAAAGCCACGGGGCCCACTGGGACACTGCGGGGGCTCGTGGAAGCCAGCGGCCATTGTGACACAGCGGGGCTGCACAGAGCCCACGGTGCTTTGTGACCCGTGGCTCCCAGGAGAGCCTTTGTGATGCTGGGGAACTACGAGGAAGCCTGGCTCCTCTGTGACACCACCACAGAAGCTCAGGGGAGCCCTGGAGACCGTGCTGATGCTATTGAACCTGATGCAACCCTGCCTCCTCTGTGACACCACAGAAGCTCTTGGAGCCCTGGAGACCGTGCTGATGCTATGGAACCTGATGCAACCCTGCCTCCACTGTGACACCACAGAACCTCTGGGAGCCCTGGAGACCGTGCTGATGCTATGGAACCTGATGCAACCCTGCCTCCTCTGTGACACCACAGAAGCTCAGGGAGCCCTGGAGACTGTGGTGATGCTATGGAACCTGATGCAACCCTGCCTCCACTGTGACACCACAGAACCTCTGGGAGCCCTGGAGACCGTGCTGATGCTATGGAACCTGATGCAACCCTGCCTCCACTGTGACACCACAGAAGCTCGGGGAGCTCTGCAGACCGTGGGGATGCTGGCGAAGCTGACGGAACCCTGGGCACCACAGTGACGCTATGGAACCTGGTGGAACCGAGGGGCCACAGTGACACTGTGGGGCCTTTTGGAAGCAACAGGACCCTGGTGGGAAGCCACGGGATGATTAATCCTGCACGAACCTGCTCCAGGTGGGCTCCTCTCTCCCGGCTTCCACAGGTGCTGCTAGGATCCCACTCCGGCACTGGCTTGGCACGGGCTCACGGCTTCCTTTGGCAATGGCTCTGCTCCAGGATGGCATGCTGCAGAGAATGCAGGTAGATTTTGTGCTCACTCCTGGCATGCAGCTGGACAATAAAGCCTGATCCAGCCCCCCCTCAGCATATGTCCGGCTCTGGCATTGGGGCGGGGCAACTTTGGGAGCAGCCCCAGCCCTGCTCCTGCTCCCGGCTGGGCACCCAGCTGCTGGGACACAGGTGTGTCCTGATGCCACCGTCTACTCCTTTGAGAAGGGGAGGACAGAGTGCATCAGGGAGTTTGGTGTGGCTTACATGCGGCAAGGAGAAGGTGCAGCCCCAAACTGGCTTTCACTTCTAGAACCTTTTGCTATTGCGGGAGCAGCTGCTGGAGCTTTTCAACCGAGCTGCAAGAGTGAAAAGTGTGATGGCATGTCTATCTGAGAAGGAAGGTTCGGTGCCGCAGCCTGTTGTGCACAATTTATATGCTGATAAGAGAAGGGGGTGCTTTTGCAACGTTTTCCTTCCTGACACTTCTGTCTCTGTGAGCTTTAGCTGCTTGGACTCAGGGATACCGAAGGTATGTGAAAGTGACTGGGATGCGAGAATCATGTTGCACAGGGAACAGGGAAGGTCAGCAAATGTTTCCTGTCCTGGCACATCTCTCAGTCTGAACTGCAGCTGCAGATGCTTCACTTCCGCCAAGGACTCTGCCACCTTGAGAGAAGGATGCGCTCTATGGAGTTGAGAAAGAAAGTGCGTCTCACTAGCTTCTTTCCTCTACTTCATAGACAGCAAAGGGGCTATGAAAGGCAGCACTGGCTTTTTGTTCTAGGACTTCTTCTTTACAAGCAGCTGCTGGATGTTTGGAAGGGGGTTTGGGATATGCAAAAATGAGAGGCTAAGATGGTAAGAGGGTAAGATGGAAGTCATCTGGCAAAAGCAGAGCTCACAAAAGGGCCAGCTGAGAAAGCTCTTGCTGCCTACAACTTCAACTGCACCCCTCAAAGCAGCAGCACACACGCTGCTCTCGGCACTTTCCTTCTCAGCTCTACGCACCATCCTAAGCCTTGCCTCTCCCACACTCAGGATCCAAAGACAACGGCACCAGGGACTGCTCACACACTAAAGGCACCAGGACAAAAGGCTCACCAGCTTGGCCTTTGCATTCCCGCTGACAGCTCCACAGCTTGAACCCAGAGAACTGCCTGCTGCCAACAGCCTTTCCAATCACTCTGAGCACCTCATGACAAGGAGTGTGGGGAATGAATCTCCAGCAGCCTCCTGCCCCAGGCTGTCCCCCGGGAGCAGCCCTGCTCCAGGCCGTGACTGCCACCTGCACAGCCAAAGGACCCAGAGCCGGTGTTACACACCACGGCTGTGCCTGGCACAGAGACACCAGTGGCCACACAAGTGGCCATGGCACTGTCCACACACAGTCCCTGCTGCTGCTCCCCCAGCCGCTGGCACCAACTCCCAGCCACCCACTCCTAAAGCCACGGGGCCCACTGGGACACTGCGGGGGCTCGTGGAAGCCAGCGGCCATTGTGACACAGCGGGGCTGCACAGAGCCCACGGTGCTTTGTGACCCGTGGCTCCCAGGAGAGCCTTTGTTGTTGGGGAAGATGAAACAGGAAAGCCTTATAAATATGATTGCCTAACAAAAGATTCTGGGAATATGAAAACTGTGAGCGACATCGAAATGAAGGCCATCTTTGAGATATAGAGTCTTAGTTACTGAACAACTGGAAAACAATGGTATAGCCGGCTGAAGGTAATCCCCTCTTGATTGAACAATACCCTCTGCTTGCAGACAGGTCCAAGGGTCAGAGCAGACCCTACTAGCTCAGCAGAAGGGGTCCAAAGAGTAGTTTTTAGAAGTTAAAATGTAACACTCTATGGTAATGTAAGAACTCTTATAGGCTGTATGTAAATGCTATAGGATTTGTACCTTGTATTAGATTGGCTACTGAGAATTAGAATATTCACTACAGAAGATGATTTATTGTATTGTAACAAGCTCCTCGCTCTCTTAACTCCTCTCCTCTTAGTAATGCTCTTCTCCTCTTAGTAACGCTCTTAGTAACTCTCTTAGTAGCTCTCTTAGTAATGCTCTTCTCCTCTTAGTAGCTCTCTTAGTAACTCTCTTGCTCTTCTTCTTCCTCTTAATTCAGCTCTCCTCTTAGTTTGTCTCTCTTGCTCTTTACACTCTTAGCTCTCAGCCTCTTGCTCTAGCTCTCTCGCTCACTCTCTCTCCCTCTCTTACACCTTGGGCCTGCTTGGAGCTGCAGCTGGCAGCTCTAAGCAGTGCCCCTGTACCCACGCCCTCTGCAATAAACTGCATGCTCCAAAGACCTGCTTATAGAGATCTCTCGTCGCCGTCCATCTCCAGCCGGGCCCGACCGAACCCACACCCTCATCACCATCATCGCCATCAATTTCGACAAACTGGCGCCCAAACGTGAGTGAAGGCCTGATTCAGCTTCTTCCACCTGTGAGAGACTTCGCCATGGACGGTAACTAAAAGACCAGTTATAGCCACCTGGAACGTGTCGTGAGCACGGCATACCGTTGCTGCGCAGCGTAAAAGCCGGAGCTCTATAACTCTGCTGAGGCAGCCCTCGAGCACGGGGAGCCGTTACTTCGTAGCAATTACCTGGAGCTCTCGGAGGGAGGAAATTGCCTGGCAGTCCTCGAGCACAGACGGCCACTGCTGCGCAGCGGTTACCTGGAGCTCTTTGAGGAAGTTTGCCGTGGTACCCCTCGAGCACGGACACGCTGCTAAGCAGTGCAGACCGGAGCTCTTAGGAGGGATCCAGCCGCGCGCCCGAGCACAGGCGGGTATTGCTCAGCACCGCCCGCGCTGGAGCTCTGAGTGGAGACACCTGCGAGGTCCCGAGCACGGAAAGCCGTTGCCAAGCGACGCCTGAAACCGGAGCTCTGAGGAGGGACCCGACAGCAGCGTCCTGAGCGCCGTGTGGAGAGCCTGGCCAGCCCCCCACGACGGACTTCTGATTAAGGACCCTGCCCCCTGCGACATCTAGGTGAGTATCATACTGGTCAATAATGGGACAAACTCACTCTGCCCATGACAGACATCTCTATAAACAACTTAAGTACTTACTAAGCTCCGGTCCAAGTCAATTACCTAAACAGGAGCTAAAAAACCTCTTAGAATGGACTCTGATTAATTTCCCAAATGCTGACCGTTCAGCCGTCTTTACAAGAGACTTCTGGGACACAGTTCGGGTTAAACTCTTTAATAATATCTCCCGCCGGGATTGGGCTGCCGCGGAGCTGGTCCCGGCTTGCAGAGCGCTCGTGGAGCTGTTTGCTGCGAAGGCGCCGCCCGCAGCAGCCACCTCGCCGGGTCCCGCTCCTGCTGCGAGCCCGCCCCTTGCCGCCGCGAGCCTGCAACCGGGCACGGCCCCCGCCCCGCCGCCGGACCTCACGGCTCCGGTACCCGCGGTCCAGCTGTCTCGTGCCGCCCCGCCCCACCCCCCCGCGGTCCCTGCACCGGTCACCCCTGCCCCACCGGACTCCACCGCCCCCCCCACCGCCCCCGTCATCTCCACCCCCACGGTCCCGTTAGTCCCTGCTGTCCCGCCTCTCGCGGCTCCGGTAGCCGCGGTCCGACTGACTCGTGCCGCCCCGCCCCCCGCCCCCGCTGTCCTGGCAGCCGTCACCCCTGTCCCACCGGACCCTACGACCCCCTCCACCGCTCCCCCCATCCCCGCCCCCCCCATCCCGTTCCTCCCTGCTGCCCCGGCTCCCGCGGTCCCCGCCCTCGGCTCCAGCGTCTTCGCGGCCCCGTCCCTCGCTCCTCCCACCCCGTCCGCCAGCGCCTTCGCGGCCCCGCCCCCCGCCGATAGCCCCGCGGGGCCAGCGGCTGCTCCCCAGCCACCTACGGGTCCTACCGCTCCCCTAGCCGCGCCTGTTATGGCTGTAGCCACCATCATAGCCGGCCCCCCGCAAAGCCAGGCGGCGACCCTTCTTCCAGCCCCCCAGGTCCCCCTCGCCGCCACCGACACGGCGCCGGTGGTGGTCAACGTCCCGTCCGCGTCCGTGGGACACGGAGCGCCCCAGCCCCGCCAGCCACCTGGTGCCGGCGCTGCAGCGCCTACACAGATGGCTGCTGCCTCTCCCGTGCCTGCCGCTGCTCCAGCCCCGTCTCCTGGCACCGCCGCGCCGGCAGCCACACCAGCCCAGCCTGCAAACTCCCAGCGGCAGCACGCCGCGGTCCAGCCGCCGACTGGCCCACCGTTCGCCATGGCCCCACCGCAACATACTCCCGCCGCCTCCACGCCGGCCCTCCCGCCTCCCGCAGCCCCGGGATCGTCTCCTGCCGACGGGACAGCCCTGCCACCTCCCGCTCTCCCCGACACACAGACAGCGGCCATCACAGTCCGCCACGTTGACCTGATGGCGCAACCCACGCACGCTCACACTTCTCCAACCACAGCACTGCTCACGGAACTAGCTCCGCCACCGCCCCCCACGGCTTTCACCTCGCCTTCAATAGAGCCACCCGCACCCCCTCGCCCGCTGCCGCGGAGCCGGTTGCTCGCGGCCCCCCCGCCTCCTCGCCCGCCACCGCGGAGATCGGCAGTGCCATCGCCGCCCCCGCCGGGGCCCTCCGGCACCGCACAGCTGTATCCCTCGGCTACCGCCGCCCAGCAACATCCCTCCGCGCAGCTCAGCCTCGCCTCACAAGCCGCAAACAGGGGGGGAACGGAGGGCAGTGGTGCAGCTCCAGTGGCAGGGAAGACGGAGAGCCGCTCTGCCCGAGCTGATGCTTTAAATCTAACACCAGGAAACCCTGAAAAGCAGCCAGATTTGTTTGCAATGAGCCCCAGAGTCCCGCCAGCGAGCGGCTGGGATCTTGCAACCCATAAGGAGAAAACGAGTTCTGAGAGTTTGTTAGCGCTACTTTCTGAATCAAAAAATCCTCCAAAGTGCTCAGATTATTCTCAATTAACAGATTGGCATGAAATAAGACTCCAAAGCTGTAAAGATGAAAGTCTATTAGCTAAGCCTGTGATAGCTAGCCAACAGCCTGACAGTCCCAAAACGTGGGTTCCCATCCCCACTCACGAAATTAAAGAACTAAGAAGGGCTGTAAGAGATAGTGGTATTTGCTCACCGTATCTTAAACAACTGCTAAAAAGTACCCTAAAAAGAACACATCAAACCCTAAAACGCATTTTAGATCAACAGAGAGGGGGAGAAGTCCAGGATACACCTCAAAGGAGGTTGAACAAGGCTTTGTATGTTTACAATTTTTTGAATAGCTCTGCAGAAGAGCCTGATCCCCCCATTTATAGACATTTTTTGAACAACAAAAAAGCAAAACTGAAAGAGCGCCCCCCAGTTTTGATTAAAAATCTAGACTCAGGAAAAATAGAAGGACCATACAATCTTATAATGTGGGGGAAGGGGTTTGCATGTGTTTCCACAGGTGAAGGAATCAAGTGGGTTCCAGCAAAAAACGTGAAGCCATACCTCGCATCAAAGCCTGCTGATGCCACCACACCAGCCAGTGACTCTGCAAGTGGAAGCCAGGAAGCAAGCACCCAGACCTGAACTGCGCAGAATCACCAGAAGAAAGTGATCTGCCAAAAACAGCTCAAGAAAAGAATGGAGTTTTCTCATTTGCGCGCGTGCATGTTGCTTTTATTCTTTTGTTTTAGTTTTTGTAGTGAAGCTTTACCTGTGAATCAACCAAAGACAAATGTCTGGGTTGCTTTAGCCAAATCCGCAGGCTCCGATACCATCTGTCTATCTGACACAAGCCCTGACAAACCTTTTTCAACCTGTTTAGTTGGAGTACCTCTTCCAGAAGGTTTTGATAATATTACTCTTGATAAGTATTGGCCATATGACGATCATCATGTATCTCCAACTCCCAGCCATAGACACCAAACTTATATTGATAATTCTAAAATTGATAAATCTGACCTTCAAGAGCTAGAAATCCTAGGTTCGTTAACTATGGATACCTGCTATTTCTTTCACTTTCAAGGAGAAAACGGTCCCCATTTAAATGTTACCCCATATCACCCAGCTTATAGCAATGTAACTTCTTGGTGTAGTCAAGTTAAGCTTCTTATATATGACGAACCTCATGCAGATCGTTTTAGCAAACTTCCTATTCGATTCCCCAGAGGAATTTGGCTCATCTGTGGAGACAGGGCCTGGCAAGGTATACCTTCAAAAATAGATGGTGGCCCTTGTGCTCTGGGACAACTTACAATTATTGCTCCCAGTGTCAAAGAGGTAATCAAAAAGAAAAGCAGAAAGATCAGATCTTCCTGGGGACATCAGTACGATAGTGACTGTGATAGTGACTTCCACCCTTGGAACTCTGGAAAATCAATTGTTGCAAGCATTTTTCTACCTCAGTTAAGCTCCTCAATTGCTTTAAAACAGTTAAACAAGTTGGGATGTTGGCTCAGCAAGGAGGTAAATGCCACCTCTACTATGATCAGTGATCTGTTAACCGATGAAGAGGCAGTCAGACATGCCACTTTACAAAATAGAGCTGCCGTTGATTATCTTTTATTAGCACATGGGCACGGCTGTGAAGATTTTGAAGGATTATGCTGTATGAACTTATCCGATCATTCTGTTTCCATTCACAAACAGCTACAAAACCTAAAGGATCTAGCTAACCAAATTAGAACAGATGACCCGTCTTGGCTGGACAGTTTGTTTGATGATTGGAGCTTTGCACCTTGGCTAAGGGAACTCTGTAAAATAGGCTTGATTATTCTAGTAGTAATAATTATAGTTTTAGTAGCAGTACCTTGTATGCTTCAGTGTGTGCAAAAAATAACGAGTAGGACTGTATCTAATATCTTAGTTGTTCATCAGAACGGGGGAGATGTTGGGGAAGATGAAACAGGAAAGCCTTATAAATATGATTGCCTAACAAAAGATTCTGGGAATATGAAAACTGTGAGCGACATCGAAATGAAGGCCATCTTTGAGATATAGAGTCTTAGTTACTGAACAACTGGAAAACAATGGTATAGCCGGCTGAAGGTAATCCCCTCTTGATTGAACAATACCCTCTGCTTGCAGACAGGTCCAAGGGTCAGAGCAGACCCTACTAGCTCAGCAGAAGGGGTCCAAAGAGTAGTTTTTAGAAGTTAAAATGTAACACTCTATGGTAATGTAAGAACTCTTATAGGCTGTATGTAAATGCTATAGGATTTGTACCTTGTATTAGATTGGCTACTGAGAATTAGAATATTCACTACAGAAGATGATTTATTGTATTGTAACAAGCTCCTCGCTCTCTTAACTCCTCTCCTCTTAGTAATGCTCTTCTCCTCTTAGTAACGCTCTTAGTAACTCTCTTAGTAGCTCTCTTAGTAATGCTCTTCTCCTCTTAGTAGCTCTCTTAGTAACTCTCTTGCTCTTCTTCTTCCTCTTAATTCAGCTCTCCTCTTAGTTTGTCTCTCTTGCTCTTTACACTCTTAGCTCTCAGCCTCTTGCTCTAGCTCTCTCGCTCACTCTCTCTCCCTCTCTTACACCTTGGGCCTGCTTGGAGCTGCAGCTGGCAGCTCTAAGCAGTGCCCCTGTACCCACGCCCTCTGCAATAAACTGCATGCTCCAAAGACCTGCTTATAGAGATCTCTCGTCGCCGTCCATCTCCAGCCGGGCCCGACCGAACCCACACCCTCATCACCATCATCGCCATCAATTTCGACATTTGTGATGCTGGGGAACTACAAGGAAGCCTGGCTCCTCTGTGACACCACCACAGAAGCTCAGGGGAGCCCTGGAGACTGTGCTGATGCTATTGAACCTGATGCAACCCTGCCTCCTCTGTGACACCACAGAAGCTCTTGGAGCCCTGGAGACCGTGCTGATGCTATGGAACCTGATGCAACCCTGCCTCCTCTGTGACACCACAGAACCTCTGGGAGCCCTGGAGACCGTGCTGATGCTATGGAACCTGATGCAACCCTGCCTCCACTGTGACACCACAGAAGCTCAGGGAGCCCTGGAGACTGTGGTGATGCTATGGAACCTGATGCAACCCTGCCTCCACTGTGACACCACAGAACCTCTGGGAGCCCTGGAGACCGTGCTGATGCTATGGAACCTGATGCAACCCTGCCTCCACTGTGACACCACAGAAGCTCGGGGAGCTCTGCAGACCGTGGGGATGCTGGCGAAGCTGACGGAACCCTGGGCACCACAGTGACGCTATGGAACCTGGTGGAACCGAGGGGCCACAGTGACACTGTGGGGCCTTTTGGAAGCAACAGGACCCTGGTGGGAAGCCACGGGATGATTAATCCTGCACGAACCTGCTCCAGGTGGGCTCCTCTCTCCCGGCTTCCACAGGTGCTGCTAGGATCCCACTCCGGCACTGGCTTGGCACGGGCTCACGGCTTCCTTTGGCAATGGCTCTGCTCCAGGATGGCATGCTGCAGAGAATGCAGGTAGATTTTGTGCTCACTCCTGGCATGCAGCTGGACAATAAAGCCTGATCCAGCCCCCCCTCAGCATATGTCCGGCTCTGGCATTGGGGCGGGGCAACTTTGGGAGCAGCCCCAGCCCTGCTCCTGCTCCCGGCTGGGCACCCAGCTGCTGGGACACAGGTGTGTCCTGATGCCACCGTCTACTCCTTTGAGAAGGGGAGGACAGAGTGCATCAGGGAGTTTGGTGTGGCTTACATGCGGCAAGGAGAAGGTGCAGCCCCAAACTGGCTTTCACTTCTAGAACCTTTTGCTATTGCGGGAGCAGCTGCTGGAGCTTTTCAACCGAGCTGCAAGAGTGAAAAGTGTGATGGCATGTCTATCTGAGAAGGAAGGTTCGGTGCCGCAGCCTGTTGTGCACAATTTATATGCTGATAAGAGAAGGGGGTGCTTTTGGAACGTTTTCCTTCCTGACACTTCTGTCTCTGTGAGCTTTAGCTGCTTGGACTCAGGGATACCGAAGGTATGTGAAAGTGACTGGGATGCGAGAATCATGTTGCACAGGGAACAGGGAAGGTCAGCAAATGTTTCCTGTCCTGGCACATCTCTCAGTCTGAACTGCAGCTGCAGATGCTTCACTTCCGCCAAGGACTCTGCCACCTTGAGAGAAGGATGCGCTCTATGGAGTTGAGAAAGAAAGTGTGTCTCACTAGCTTCTTTCCTCTACTTCATAGACAGCAAAGGGGCTATGAAAGGCAGCACTGGCTTTTTGTTCTAGGACTTCTTCTTTACAAGCAGCTGCTGGATGTTTGGAAGGGGGTTTGGGATATGCAAAAATGAGAGGCTAAGATGGTAAGAGGGTAAGATGGAAGTCATCTGGCAAAAGCAGAGCTCACAAAAGGGCCAGCTGAGAAAGCTCTTGCTGCCTACAACTTCAACTGCACCCCTCAAAGCAGCAGCACACACGCTGCTCTCGGCACTTTCCTTCTCAGCTCTACGCACCATCCTAAGCCTTGCCTCTCCCACACTCAGGATCCAAAGACAACGGCACCAGGGACTGCTCACACACTAAAGGCACCAGGACAAAAGGCTCACCAGCTTGGCCTTTGCATTCCCGCTGACAGCTCCACAGCTTGAACCCAGAGAACTGCCTGCTGCCAACAGCCTTTCCAATCACTCTGAGCACCTCATGACAAGGAGTGTGGGGAATGAATCTCCAGCAGCCTCCTGCCCCAGGCTGTCCCCCGGGAGCAGCCCTGCTCCAGGCCGTGACTGCCACCTGCACAGCCAAAGGACCCAGAGCCGGTGTTACACACCACGGCTGTGCCTGGCACAGAGACACCAGTGGCCACACAAGTGGCCATGGCACTGTCCACACACAGTCCCTGCTGCTGCTCCCCCAGCCACTGGCACCAACTCCCAGCCACCCACTCCTAAAGCCACGGGGCCCACTGGGACACTGCGGGGGCTCGTGGAAGCCAGCGGCCATTGTGACACAGCGGGGCTGCACAGAGCCCACGGTGCTTTGTGACTCGTGGCTCCCAGGAGAGCCTTTGTGATGCTGGGGAACTACAAGGAAGCCTGGCTCCTCTGTGACACCACCACAGAAGCTCAGGGGAGCCCTGGAGACCGTGCTGATGCTATTGAACCTGATGCAACCCTGCCTCCTCTGTGACACCACAGAAGCTCTTGGAGCCCTGGAGACCGTGGTGATGCTATGGAACCTGATGCAACCCTGCCTCCTCTGTGACACCACAGAACCTCTGGGAGCCCTGGAGACCGTGCTGATGCTATGGAACCTGATGCAACCCTGCCTCCACTGTGACACCACAGAAGCTCAGGGAGCCCTGGAGACTGTGGTGATGCTATGGAACCTGATGCAACCCTGCCTCCACTGTGACACCACAGAAGCTCGGGGAGCTCTGCAGACCGTGGGGATGCTGGCGAAGCTGACGGAACCCTGGGCACCACAGTGACGCTATGGAACCTGGTGGAACCGAGGGGCCACAGTGACACTGTGGGGCCTTTTGGAAGCAACAGGACCCTGGTGGGAAGCCATGGGATGATTAATCCTGCACAAACCTGCTCCAGGTGGGCTCCTCTCTCCCGGCTTCCACAGGTGCTGCTAGGATCCCACTCCGGCACTGGCTTGGCACGGGCTCACGGCTTCCTTTGGCAATGGCTCTGCTCCAGGATGGCATGCTGCAGAGAATGCAGGTAGATTTTGTGCTCACTCCTGGCATGCAGCTGGACAATAAAGCCTGATCCAGCCCCCCCTCAGCATATGTCCGGCTCTGGCATTGGGGCGGGGCAACTTTGGGAGCAGCCCCAGCCCTGCTCCTGCTCCCGGCTGGGCACCCAGCTGCTGGGACACAGGTGTGTCCTGATGCCACCGTCTACTCCTTTGAGAAGGGGAGGACAGAGTGCATCAGGGAGTTTGGTGTGGCTTACATGCGGCAAGGAGAAGGTGCAGCCCCAAACTGGCTTTCACTTCTAGAACCTTTTGCTATTGCGGGAGCAGCTGCTGGAGCTTTTCAACCGAGCTGCAAGAGTGAAAAGTGTGATGGCATGTCTATCTGAGAAGGAAGGTTCGGTGCCGCAGCCTGTTGTGCACAATTTATATGCTGATAAGAGAAGGGGGTGCTTTTGCAACGTTTTCCTTCCTGACACTTCTGTCTCTGTGAGCTTTAGCTGCTTGGACTCAGGGATACCGAAGGTATGTGAAAGTGACTGGGATGCGAGAATCATGTTGCACAGGGAACAGGGAAGGTCAGCAAATGTTTCCTGTCCTGGCACATCTCTCAGTCTGAACTGCAGCTGCAGATGCTTCACTTCCGCCAAGGACTCTGCCACCTTGAGAGAAGGATGCGCTCTATGGAGTTGAGAAAGAAAGTGCGTCTCACTAGCTTCTTTCCTCTACTTCATAGACAGCAAAGGGGCTATGAAAGGCAGCACTGGCTTTTTGTTCTAGGACTTCTTCTTTACAAGCAGCTGCTGGATGTTTGGAAGGGGGTTTGGGATATGCAAAAATGAGAGGCTAAGATGGTAAGAGGGTAAGATGGAAGTCATCTGGCAAAAGCAGAGCTCACAAAAGGGCCAGCTGAGAAAGCTCTTGCTGCCTACAACTTCAACTGCACCCCTCAAAGCAGCAGCACACACGCTGCTCTCGGCACTTTCCTTCTCAGCTCTACGCACCATCCTAAGCCTTGCCTCTCCCACACTCAGGATCCAAAGACAACGGCACCAGGGACTGCTCACACACTAAAGGCACCAGGACAAAAGGCTCACCAGCTTGGCCTTTGCATTCCCGCTGACAGCTCCACAGCTTGAACCCAGAGAACTGCCTGCTGCCAACAGCCTTTCCAATCACTCTGAGCACCTCATGACAAGGAGTGTGGGGAATGAATCTCCAGCAGCCTCCTGCCCCAGGCTGTCCCCCGGGAGCAGCCCTGCTCCAGGCCGTGACTGCCACCTGCACAGCCAAAGGACCCAGAGCCGGTGTTACACAACCACGGCTGTGCCTGGCACAGAGACACCAGTGGCCACACAAGTGGCCATGGCACTGTCCACACACAGTCCCTGCTGCTGCTCCCCCAGCCGCTGGCACCAACTCCCAGCCACCCACTCCTAAAGCCACGGGGCCCACTGGGACACTGCGGGGGCTCGTGGAAGCCAGCGGCCATTGTGACACAGCGGGGCTGCACAGAGCCCACGGTGCTTTGTGACCCGTGGCTCCCAGGAGAGCCTTTGTGATGCTGGGGAACTACGAGGAAGCCTGGCTCCTCTGTGACACCACCACAGAAGCTCAGGGGAGCCCTGGAGACCGTGCTGATGCTATTGAACCTGATGCAACCCTGCCTCCTCTGTGACACCACAGAAGCTCTTGGAGCCCTGGAGACCGTGCTGATGCTATGGAACCTGATGCAACCCTGCCTCCTCTGTGACACCACAGAACCTCTGGGAGCCCTGGAGACCGTGCTGATGCTATGGAACCTGATGCAACCCTGCCTCCACTGTGACACCACAGAAGCTCAGGGAGCCCTGGAGACTGTGGTGATGCTATGGAACCTGATGCAACCCTGCCTCCACTGTGACACCACAGAACCTCTGGGAGCCCTGGAGACCGTGCTGATGCTATGGAACCTGATGCAACCCTGCCTCCACTGTGACACCACAGAAGCTCGGGGAGCTCTGCAGACCGTGGGGATGCTGGCGAAGCTGACGGAACCCTGGGCACCACAGTGACGCTATGGAACCTGGTGGAACCGAGGGGCCACAGTGACACTGTGGGGCCTTTTGGAAGCAACAGGACCCTGGTGGGAAGCCACGGGATGATTAATCCTGCACGAACCTGCTCCAGGTGGGCTCCTCTCTCCCGGCTTCCACAGGTGCTGCTAGGATCCCACTCCGGCACTGGCTTGGCACGGGCTCACGGCTTCCTTTGGCAATGGCTCTGCTCCAGGATGGCATGCTGCAGAGAATGCAGGTAGATTTTGTGCTCACTCCTGGCATGCAGCTGGACAATAAAGCCTGATCCAGCCCCCCCTCAGCATATGTCCGGCTCTGGCATTGGGGCGGGGCAACTTTGGGAGCAGCCCCAGCCCTGCTCCTGCTCCCGGCTGGGCACCCAGCTGCTGGGACACAGGTGTGTCCTGATGCCACCGTCTACTCCTTTGAGAAGGGGAGGACAGAGTGCATCAGGGAGTTTGGTGTGGCTTACATGCGGCAAGGAGAAGGTGCAGCCCCAAACTGGCTTTCACTTCTAGAACCTTTTGCTATTGCGGGAGCAGCTGCTGGAGCTTTTCAACCGAGCTGCAAGAGTGAAAAGTGTGATGGCATGTCTATCTGAGAAGGAAGGTTCGGTGCCGCAGCCTGTTGTGCACAATTTATATGCTGATAAGAGAAGGGGGTGCTTTTGGAACGTTTTCCTTCCTGACACTTCTGTCTCTGTGAGCTTTAGCTGCTTGGACTCAGGGATACCGAAGGTATGTGAAAGTGACTGGGATGCGAGAATCATGTTGCACAGGGAACAGGGAAGGTCAGCAAATGTTTCCTGTCCTGGCACATCTCTCAGTCTGAACTGCAGCTGCAGATGCTTCACTTCCGCCAAGGACTCTGCCACCTTGAGAGAAGGATGCGCTCTATGGAGTTGAGAAAGAAAGTGCGTCTCACTAGCTTCTTTCCTCTACTTCATAGACAGCAAAGGGGCTATGAAAGGCAGCACTGGCTTTTTGTTCTAGGACTTCTTCTTTACAAGCAGCTGCTGGATGTTTGGAAGGGGGTTTGGGATATGCAAAAATGAGAGGCTAAGATGGTAAGAGGGTAAGATGGAAGTCATCTGGCAAAAGCAGAGCTCACAAAAGGGCCAGCTGAGAAAGCTCTTGCTGCCTACAACTTCAACTGCACCCCTCAAAGCAGCAGCACACACGCTGCTCTCGGCACTTTCCTTCTCAGCTCTACGCACCATCCTAAGCCTTGCCTCTCCCACACTCAGGATCCAAAGACAACGGCACCAGGGACTGCTCACACACTAAAGGCACCAGGACAAAAGGCTCACCAGCTTGGCCTTTGCATTCCCGCTGACAGCTCCACAGCTTGAACCCAGAGAACTGCCTGCTGCCAACAGCCTTTCCAATCACTCTGAGCACCTCATGACAAGGAGTGTGGGGAATGAATCTCCAGCAGCCTCCTGCCCCAGGCTGTCCCCCGGGAGCAGCCCTGCTCCAGGCCGTGACTGCCACCTGCACAGCCAAAGGACCCAGAGCCGGTGTTACACACCACGGCTGTGCCTGGCACAGAGACACCAGTGGCCACACAAGTGGCCATGGCACTGTCCACACACAGTCCCTGCTGCTGCTCCCCCAGCCGCTGGCACCAACTCCCAGCCACCCACTCCTAAAGCCACGGGGCCCACTGGGACACTGCGGGGGCTCGTGGAAGCCAGCGGCCATTGTGACACAGCGGGGCTGCACAGAGCCCACGGTGCTTTGTGACCCGTGGCTCCCAGGAGAGCCTTTGTGATGCTGGGGAACTACAAGGAAGCCTGGCTCCTCTGTGACACCACCACAGAAGCTCAGGGGAGCCCTGGAGACCGTGCTGATGCTATTGAACCTGATGCAACCCTGCCTCCTCTGTGACACCACAGAAGCTCTTGGAGCCCTGGAGACCGTGGTGATGCTATGGAACCTGATGCAACCCTGCCTCCTCTGTGACACCACAGAACCTCTGGGAGCCCTGGAGACCGTGCTGATGCTATGGAACCTGATGCAACCCTGCCTCCACTGTGACACCACAGAAGCTCAGGGAGCCCTGGAGACTGTGGTGATGCTATGGAACCTGATGCAACCCTGCCTCCACTGTGACACCACAGAACCTCTGGGAGCCCTGGAGACTGTGGTGATGCTATGGAACCTGATGCAACCCTGCCTCCACTGTGACACCACAGAAGCTCGGGGAGCTCTGCAGACCGTGGGGATGCTGGCGAAGCTGACGGAACCCTGGGCACCACAGTGACGCTATGGAACCTGGTGGAACCGAGGGGCCACAGTGACACTGTGGGGCCTTTTGGAAGCAACAGGACCCTGGTGGGAAGCCACGGGATGATTAATCCTGCACGAACCTGCTCCAGGTGGGCTCCTCTCTCCCGGCTTCCACAGGTGCTGCTAGGATCCCACTCCGGCACTGGCTTGGCACGGGCTCACGGCTTCCTTTGGCAATGGCTCTGCTCCAGGATGGCATGCTGCAGAGAATGCAGGTAGATTTTGTGCTCACTCCTGGCATGCAGCTGGACAATAAAGCCTGATCCAGCCCCCCCTCAGCATATGTCCGGCTCTGGCATTGGGGCGGGGCAACTTTGGGAGCAGCCCCAGCCCTGCTCCTGCTCCCGGCTGGGCACCCAGCTGCTGGGACACAGGTGTGTCCTGATGCCACCGTCTACTCCTTTGAGAAGGGGAGGACAGAGTGCATCAGGGAGTTTGGTGTGGCTTACATGCGGCAAGGAGAAGGTGCAGCCCCAAACTGGCTTTCACTTCTAGAACCTTTTGCTATTGCGGGAGCAGCTGCTGGAGCTTTTCAACCGAGCTGCAAGAGTGAAAAGTGTGATGGCATGTCTATCTGAGAAGGAAGGTTCGGTGCCGCAGCCTGTTGTGCACAATTTATATGCTGATAAGAGAAGGGGGTGCTTTTGCAACGTTTTCCTTCCTGACACTTCTGTCTCTGTGAGCTTTAGCTGCTTGGACTCAGGGATACCGAAGGTATGTGAAAGTGACTGGGATGCGAGAATCATGTTGCACAGGGAACAGGGAAGGTCAGCAAATGTTTCCTGTCCTGGCACATCTCTCAGTCTGAACTGCAGCTGCAGATGCTTCACTTCCGCCAAGGACTCTGCCACCTTGAGAGAAGGATGCGCTCTATGGAGTTGAGAAAGAAAGTGCGTCTCACTAGCTTCTTTCCTCTACTTCATAGACAGCAAAGGGGCTATGAAAGGCAGCACTGGCTTTTTGTTCTAGGACTTCTTCTTTACAAGCAGCTGCTGGATGTTTGGAAGGGGGTTTGGGATATGCAAAAATGAGAGGCTAAGATGGTAAGAGGGTAAGATGGAAGTCATCTGGCAAAAGCAGAGCTCACAAAAGGGCCAGCTGAGAAAGCTCTTGCTGCCTACAACTTCAACTGCACCCCTCAAAGCAGCAGCACACACGCTGCTCTCGGCACTTTCCTTCTCAGCTCTACGCACCATCCTAAGCCTTGCCTCTCCCACACTCAGGATCCAAAGACAACGGCACCAGGGACTGCTCACACACTAAAGGCACCAGGACAAAAGGCTCACCAGCTTGGCCTTTGCATTCCCGCTGACAGCTCCACAGCTTGAACCCAGAGAACTGCCTGCTGCCAACAGCCTTTCCAATCACTCTGAGCACCTCATGACAAGGAGTGTGGGGAATGAATCTCCAGCAGCCTCCTGCCCCAGGCTGTCCCCCGGGAGCAGCCCTGCTCCAGGCCGTGACTGCCACCTGCACAGCCAAAGGACCCAGAGCCGGTGTTACACACCACGGCTGTGCCTGGCACAGAGACACCAGTGGCCACACAAGTGGCCATGGCACTGTCCACACACAGTCCCTGCTGCTGCTCCCCCAGCCGCTGGCACCAACTCCCAGCCACCCACTCCTAAAGCCACGGGGCCCACTGGGACACTGCGGGGGCTCGTGGAAGCCAGCGGCCATTGTGACACAGCGGGGCTGCACAGAGCCCACGGTGCTTTGTGACCCGTGGCTCCCAGGAGAGCCTTTGTGATGCTGGGGAACTACAAGGAAGCCTGGCTCCTCTGTGACACCACCACAGAAGCTCAGGGGAGCCCTGGAGACCGTGCTGATGCTATTGAACCTGATGCAACCCTGCCTCCTCTGTGACACCACAGAAGCTCTTGGAGCCCTGGAGACCGTGGTGATGCTATGGAACCTGATGCAACCCTGCCTCCTCTGTGACACCACAGAACCTCTGGGAGCCCTGGAGACCGTGCTGATGCTATGGAACCTGATGCAACCCTGCCTCCACTGTGACACCACAGAAGCTCAGGGATCCCTGGAGACTGTGGTGATGCTATGGAACCTGATGCAACCCTGCCTCCACTGTGACACCACAGAACCTCTGGGAGCCCTGGAGACCGTGCTGATGCTATGGAACCTGATGCAACCCTGCCTCCACTGTGACACCACAGAAGCTCGGGGAGCTCTGCAGACCGTGGGGATGCTGGCGAAGCTGACGGAACCCTGGGCACCACAGTGACGCTATGGAACCTGGTGGAACCGAGGGGCCACAGTGACACTGTGGGGCCTTTTGGAAGCAACAGGACCCTGGTGGGAAGCCACGGGATGATTAATCCTGCACGAACCTGCTCCAGGTGGGCTCCTCTCTCCCGGCTTCCACAGGTGCTGCTAGGATCCCACTCCGGCACTGGCTTGGCACGGGCTCACGGCTTCCTTTGGCAATGGCTCTGCTCCAGGATGGCATGCTGCAGAGAATGCAGGTAGATTTTGTGCTCACTCCTGGCATGCAGCTGGACAATAAAGCCTGATCCAGCCCCCCCTCAGCATATGTCCGGCTCTGGCATTGGGGCGGGGCAACTTTGGGAGCAGCCCCAGCCCTGCTCCTGCTCCCGGCTGGGCACCCAGCTGCTGGGACACAGGTGTGTCCTGATGCCACCGTCTACTCCTTTGAGAAGGGGAGGACAGAGTGCATCAGGGAGTTTGGTGTGGCTTACATGCGGCAAGGAGAAGGTGCAGCCCCAAACTGGCTTTCACTTCTAGAACCTTTTGCTATTGCGGGAGCAGCTGCTGGAGCTTTTCAACCGAGCTGCAAGAGTGAAAAGTGTGATGGCATGTCTATCTGAGAAGGAAGGTTCGGTGCCGCAGCCTGTTGTGCACAATTTATATGCTGATAAGAGAAGGGGGTGCTTTTGGAACGTTTTCCTTCCTGACACTTCTGTCTCTGTGAGCTTTAGCTGCTTGGACTCAGGGATACCGAAGGTATGTGAAAGTGACTGGGATGCGAGAATCATGTTGCACAGGGAACAGGGAAGGTCAGCAAATGTTTCCTGTCCTGGCACATCTCTCAGTCTGAACTGCAGCTGCAGATGCTTCACTTCCGCCAAGGACTCTGCCACCTTGAGAGAAGGATGCGCTCTACGGAGTTGAGAAAGAAAGTGCGTCTCACTAGCTTCTTTCCTCTACTTCATAGACAGCAAAGGGGCTATGAAAGGCAGCACTGGCTTTTTGTTCTAGGACTTCTTCTTTACAAGCAGCTGCTGGATGTTTGGAAGGGGGTTTGGGATATGCAAAAATGAGAGGCTAAGATGGTAAGAGGGTAAGATGGAAGTCATCTGGCAAAAGCAGAGCTCACAAAAGGGCCAGCTGAGAAAGCTCTTGCTGCCTACAACTTCAACTGCACCCCTCAAAGCAGCAGCACACACGCTGCTCTCGGCACTTTCCTTCTCAGCTCTACGCACCATCCTAAGCCTTGCCTCTCCCACACTCAGGATCCAAAGACAACGGCACCAGGGACTGCTCACACACTAAAGGCACCAGGACAAAAGGCTCACCAGCTTGGCCTTTGCATTCCCGCTGACACCTCCACAGCTTGAACCCAGAGAACTGCCTGCTGCCAACAGCCTTTCCAATCACTCTGAGCACCTCATGACAAGGAGTGTGGGGAATGAATCTCCAGCAGCCTCCTGCCCCAGGCTGTCCCCCGGGAGCAGCCCTGCTCCAGGCCGTGACTGCCACCTGCACAGCCAAAGGACCCAGAGCCGGTGTTACACACCACGGCTGTGCCTGGCACAGAGACACCAGTGGCCACACAAGTGGCCATGGCACTGTCCACACACAGTCCCTGCTGCTGCTCCCCCAGCCGCTGGCACCAACTCCCAGCCACCCACTCCTAAAGCCACGGGGCCCACTGGGACACTGCGGGGGCTCGTGGAAGCCAGCGGCCATTGTGACACAGCGGGGCTGCACAGAGCCCACGGTGCTTTGTGACCCGTGGCTCCCAGGAGAGCCTTTGTGATGCTGGGGAACTACGAGGAAGCCTGGCTCCTCTGTGACACCACCACAGAAGCTCAGGGGAGCCCTGGAGACCGTGCTGATGCTATTGAACCTGATGCAACCCTGCCTCCTCTGTGACACCACAGAAGCTCTTGGAGCCCTGGAGACCGTGCTGATGCTATGGAACCTGATGCAACCCTGCCTCCACTGTGACACCACAGAACCTCTGGGAGCCCTGGAGACCGTGCTGATGCTATGGAACCTGATGCAACCCTGCCTCCTCTGTGACACCACAGAAGCTCAGGGAGCCCTGGAGACTGTGGTGATGCTATGGAACCTGATGCAACCCTGCCTCCACTGTGACACCACAGAACCTCTGGGAGCCCTGGAGACCGTGCTGATGCTATGGAACCTGATGCAACCCTGCCTCCACTGTGACACCACAGAAGCTCGGGGAGCTCTGCAGACCGTGGGGATGCTGGCGAAGCTGACGGAACCCTGGGCACCACAGTGACGCTATGGAACCTGGTGGAACCGAGGGGCCACAGTGACACTGTGGGGCCTTTTGGAAGCAACAGGACCCTGGTGGGAAGCCACGGGATGATTAATCCTGCACGAACCTGCTCCAGGTGGGCTCCTCTCTCCCGGCTTCCACAGGTGCTGCTAGGATCCCACTCCGGCACTGGCTTGGCACGGGCTCACGGCTTCCTTTGGCAATGGCTCTGCTCCAGGATGGCATGCTGCAGAGAATGCAGGTAGATTTTGTGCTCACTCCTGGCATGCAGCTGGACAATAAAGCCTGATCCAGCCCCCCCTCAGCATATGTCCGGCTCTGGCATTGGGGCGGGGCAACTTTGGGAGCAGCCCCAGCCCTGCTCCTGCTCCCGGCTGGGCACCCAGCTGCTGGGACACAGGTGTGTCCTGATGCCACCGTCTACTCCTTTGAGAAGGGGAGGACAGAGTGCATCAGGGAGTTTGGTGTGGCTTACATGCGGCAAGGAGAAGGTGCAGCCCCAAACTGGCTTTCACTTCTAGAACCTTTTGCTATTGCGGGAGCAGCTGCTGGAGCTTTTCAACCGAGCTGCAAGAGTGAAAAGTGTGATGGCATGTCTATCTGAGAAGGAAGGTTCGGTGCCGCAGCCTGTTGTGCACAATTTATATGCTGATAAGAGAAGGGGGTGCTTTTGCAACGTTTTCCTTCCTGACACTTCTGTCTCTGTGAGCTTTAGCTGCTTGGACTCAGGGATACCGAAGGTATGTGAAAGTGACTGGGATGCGAGAATCATGTTGCACAGGGAACAGGGAAGGTCAGCAAATGTTTCCTGTCCTGGCACATCTCTCAGTCTGAACTGCAGCTGCAGATGCTTCACTTCCGCCAAGGACTCTGCCACCTTGAGAGAAGGATGCGCTCTATGGAGTTGAGAAAGAAAGTGCGTCTCACTAGCTTCTTTCCTCTACTTCATAGACAGCAAAGGGGCTATGAAAGGCAGCACTGGCTTTTTGTTCTAGGACTTCTTCTTTACAAGCAGCTGCTGGATGTTTGGAAGGGGGTTTGGGATATGCAAAAATGAGAGGCTAAGATGGTAAGAGGGTAAGATGGAAGTCATCTGGCAAAAGCAGAGCTCACAAAAGGGCCAGCTGAGAAAGCTCTTGCTGCCTACAACTTCAACTGCACCCCTCAAAGCAGCAGCACACACGCTGCTCTCGGCACTTTCCTTCTCAGCTCTACGCACCATCCTAAGCCTTGCCTCTCCCACACTCAGGATCCAAAGACAACGGCACCAGGGACTGCTCACACACTAAAGGCACCAGGACAAAAGGCTCACCAGCTTGGCCTTTGCATTCCCGCTGACAGCTCCACAGCTTGAACCCAGAGAACTGCCTGCTGCCAACAGCCTTTCCAATCACTCTGAGCACCTCATGACAAGGAGTGTGGGGAATGAATCTCCAGCAGCCTCCTGCCCCAGGCTGTCCCCCGGGAGCAGCCCTGCTCCAGGCCGTGACTGCCACCTGCACAGCCAAAGGACCCAGAGCCGGTGTTACACACCACGGCTGTGCCTGGCACAGAGACACCAGTGGCCACACAAGTGGCCATGGCACTGTCCACACACAGTCCCTGCTGCTGCTCCCCCAGCCGCTGGCACCAACTCCCAGCCACCCACTCCTAAAGCCACGGGGCCCACTGGGACACTGCGGGGGCTCGTGGAAGCCAGCGGCCATTGTGACACAGCGGGGCTGCACAGAGCCCACGGTGCTTTGTGACCCGTGGCTCCCAGGAGAGCCTTTGTTGTTGGGGAAGATGAAACAGGAAAGCCTTATAAATATGATTGCCTAACAAAAGATTCTGGGAATATGAAAACTGTGAGCGACATCGAAATGAAGGCCATCTTTGAGATATAGAGTCTTAGTTACTGAACAACTGGAAAACAATGGTATAGCCGGCTGAAGGTAATCCCCTCTTGATTGAACAATACCCTCTGCTTGCAGACAGGTCCAAGGGTCAGAGCAGACCCTACTAGCTCAGCAGAAGGGGTCCAAAGAGTAGTTTTTAGAAGTTAAAATGTAACACTCTATGGTAATGTAAGAACTCTTATAGGCTGTATGTAAATGCTATAGGATTTGTACCTTGTATTAGATTGGCTACTGAGAATTAGAATATTCACTACAGAAGATGATTTATTGTATTGTAACAAGCTCCTCGCTCTCTTAACTCCTCTCCTCTTAGTAATGCTCTTCTCCTCTTAGTAACGCTCTTAGTAACTCTCTTAGTAGCTCTCTTAGTAATGCTCTTCTCCTCTTAGTAGCTCTCTTAGTAACTCTCTTGCTCTTCTTCTTCCTCTTAATTCAGCTCTCCTCTTAGTTTGTCTCTCTTGCTCTTTACACTCTTAGCTCTCAGCCTCTTGCTCTAGCTCTCTCGCTCACTCTCTCTCCCTCTCTTACACCTTGGGCCTGCTTGGAGCTGCAGCTGGCAGCTCTAAGCAGTGCCCCTGTACCCACGCCCTCTGCAATAAACTGCATGCTCCAAAGACCTGCTTATAGAGATCTCTCGTCGCCGTCCATCTCCAGCCGGGCCCGACCGAACCCACACCCTCATCACCATCATCGCCATCAATTTCGACAAACTGGCGCCCAAACGTGAGTGAAGGCCTGATTCAGCTTCTTCCACCTGTGAGAGACTTCGCCATGGACGGTAACTAAAAGACCAGTTATAGCCACCTGGAACGTGTCGTGAGCACGGCATACCGTTGCTGCGCAGCGTAAAAGCCGGAGCTCTATAACTCTGCTGAGGCAGCCCTCGAGCACGGGGAGCCGTTACTTCGTAGCAATTACCTGGAGCTCTCGGAGGGAGGAAATTGCCTGGCAGTCCTCGAGCACAGACGGCCACTGCTGCGCAGCGGTTACCTGGAGCTCTTTGAGGAAGTTTGCCGTGGTACCCCTCGAGCACGGACACGCTGCTAAGCAGTGCAGACCGGAGCTCTTAGGAGGGATCCAGCCGCGCGCCCGAGCACAGGCGGGTATTGCTCAGCACCGCCCGCGCTGGAGCTCTGAGTGGAGACACCTGCGAGGTCCCGAGCACGGAAAGCCGTTGCCAAGCGACGCCTGAAACCGGAGCTCTGAGGAGGGACCCGACAGCAGCGTCCTGAGCGCCGTGTGGAGAGCCTGGCCAGCCCCCCACGACGGACTTCTGATTAAGGACCCTGCCCCCTGCGACATCTAGGTGAGTATCATACTGGTCAATAATGGGACAAACTCACTCTGCCCATGACAGACATCTCTATAAACAACTTAAGTACTTACTAAGCTCCGGTCCAAGTCAATTACCTAAACAGGAGCTAAAAAACCTCTTAGAATGGACTCTGATTAATTTCCCAAATGCTGACCGTTCAGCCGTCTTTACAAGAGACTTCTGGGACACAGTTCGGGTTAAACTCTTTAATAATATCTCCCGCCGGGATTGGGCTGCCGCGGAGCTGGTCCCGGCTTGCAGAGCGCTCGTGGAGCTGTTTGCTGCGAAGGCGCCGCCCGCAGCAGCCACCTCGCCGGGTCCCGCTCCTGCTGCGAGCCCGCCCCTTGCCGCCGCGAGCCTGCAACCGGGCACGGCCCCCGCCCCGCCGCCGGACCTCACGGCTCCGGTACCCGCGGTCCAGCTGTCTCGTGCCGCCCCGCCCCACCCCCCCGCGGTCCCTGCACCGGTCACCCCTGCCCCACCGGACTCCACCGCCCCCCCCACCGCCCCCGTCATCTCCACCCCCACGGTCCCGTTAGTCCCTGCTGTCCCGCCTCTCGCGGCTCCGGTAGCCGCGGTCCGACTGACTCGTGCCGCCCCGCCCCCCGCCCCCGCTGTCCTGGCAGCCGTCACCCCTGTCCCACCGGACCCTACGACCCCCTCCACCGCTCCCCCCATCCCCGCCCCCCCCATCCCGTTCCTCCCTGCTGCCCCGGCTCCCGCGGTCCCCGCCCTCGGCTCCAGCGTCTTCGCGGCCCCGTCCCTCGCTCCTCCCACCCCGTCCGCCAGCGCCTTCGCGGCCCCGCCCCCCGCCGATAGCCCCGCGGGGCCAGCGGCTGCTCCCCAGCCACCTACGGGTCCTACCGCTCCCCTAGCCGCGCCTGTTATGGCTGTAGCCACCATCATAGCCGGCCCCCCGCAAAGCCAGGCGGCGACCCTTCTTCCAGCCCCCCAGGTCCCCCTCGCCGCCACCGACACGGCGCCGGTGGTGGTCAACGTCCCGTCCGCGTCCGTGGGACACGGAGCGCCCCAGCCCCGCCAGCCACCTGGTGCCGGCGCTGCAGCGCCTACACAGATGGCTGCTGCCTCTCCCGTGCCTGCCGCTGCTCCAGCCCCGTCTCCTGGCACCGCCGCGCCGGCAGCCACACCAGCCCAGCCTGCAAACTCCCAGCGGCAGCACGCCGCGGTCCAGCCGCCGACTGGCCCACCGTTCGCCATGGCCCCACCGCAACATACTCCCGCCGCCTCCACGCCGGCCCTCCCGCCTCCCGCAGCCCCGGGATCGTCTCCTGCCGACGGGACAGCCCTGCCACCTCCCGCTCTCCCCGACACACAGACAGCGGCCATCACAGTCCGCCACGTTGACCTGATGGCGCAACCCACGCACGCTCACACTTCTCCAACCACAGCACTGCTCACGGAACTAGCTCCGCCACCGCCCCCCACGGCTTTCACCTCGCCTTCAATAGAGCCACCCGCACCCCCTCGCCCGCTGCCGCGGAGCCGGTTGCTCGCGGCCCCCCCGCCTCCTCGCCCGCCACCGCGGAGATCGGCAGTGCCATCGCCGCCCCCGCCGGGGCCCTCCGGCACCGCACAGCTGTATCCCTCGGCTACCGCCGCCCAGCAACATCCCTCCGCGCAGCTCAGCCTCGCCTCACAAGCCGCAAACAGGGGGGGAACGGAGGGCAGTGGTGCAGCTCCAGTGGCAGGGAAGACGGAGAGCCGCTCTGCCCGAGCTGATGCTTTAAATCTAACACCAGGAAACCCTGAAAAGCAGCCAGATTTGTTTGCAATGAGCCCCAGAGTCCCGCCAGCGAGCGGCTGGGATCTTGCAACCCATAAGGAGAAAACGAGTTCTGAGAGTTTGTTAGCGCTACTTTCTGAATCAAAAAATCCTCCAAAGTGCTCAGATTATTCTCAATTAACAGATTGGCATGAAATAAGACTCCAAAGCTGTAAAGATGAAAGTCTATTAGCTAAGCCTGTGATAGCTAGCCAACAGCCTGACAGTCCCAAAACGTGGGTTCCCATCCCCACTCACGAAATTAAAGAACTAAGAAGGGCTGTAAGAGATAGTGGTATTTGCTCACCGTATCTTAAACAACTGCTAAAAAGTACCCTAAAAAGAACACATCAAACCCTAAAACGCATTTTAGATCAACAGAGAGGGGGAGAAGTCCAGGATACACCTCAAAGGAGGTTGAACAAGGCTTTGTATGTTTACAATTTTTTGAATAGCTCTGCAGAAGAGCCTGATCCCCCCATTTATAGACATTTTTTGAACAACAAAAAAGCAAAACTGAAAGAGCGCCCCCCAGTTTTGATTAAAAATCTAGACTCAGGAAAAATAGAAGGACCATACAATCTTATAATGTGGGGGAAGGGGTTTGCATGTGTTTCCACAGGTGAAGGAATCAAGTGGGTTCCAGCAAAAAACGTGAAGCCATACCTCGCATCAAAGCCTGCTGATGCCACCACACCAGCCAGTGACTCTGCAAGTGGAAGCCAGGAAGCAAGCACCCAGACCTGAACTGCGCAGAATCACCAGAAGAAAGTGATCTGCCAAAAACAGCTCAAGAAAAGAATGGAGTTTTCTCATTTGCGCGCGTGCATGTTGCTTTTATTCTTTTGTTTTAGTTTTTGTAGTGAAGCTTTACCTGTGAATCAACCAAAGACAAATGTCTGGGTTGCTTTAGCCAAATCCGCAGGCTCCGATACCATCTGTCTATCTGACACAAGCCCTGACAAACCTTTTTCAACCTGTTTAGTTGGAGTACCTCTTCCAGAAGGTTTTGATAATATTACTCTTGATAAGTATTGGCCATATGACGATCATCATGTATCTCCAACTCCCAGCCATAGACACCAAACTTATATTGATAATTCTAAAATTGATAAATCTGACCTTCAAGAGCTAGAAATCCTAGGTTCGTTAACTATGGATACCTGCTATTTCTTTCACTTTCAAGGAGAAAACGGTCCCCATTTAAATGTTACCCCATATCACCCAGCTTATAGCAATGTAACTTCTTGGTGTAGTCAAGTTAAGCTTCTTATATATGACGAACCTCATGCAGATCGTTTTAGCAAACTTCCTATTCGATTCCCCAGAGGAATTTGGCTCATCTGTGGAGACAGGGCCTGGCAAGGTATACCTTCAAAAATAGATGGTGGCCCTTGTGCTCTGGGACAACTTACAATTATTGCTCCCAGTGTCAAAGAGGTAATCAAAAAGAAAAGCAGAAAGATCAGATCTTCCTGGGGACATCAGTACGATAGTGACTGTGATAGTGACTTCCACCCTTGGAACTCTGGAAAATCAATTGTTGCAAGCATTTTTCTACCTCAGTTAAGCTCCTCAATTGCTTTAAAACAGTTAAACAAGTTGGGATGTTGGCTCAGCAAGGAGGTAAATGCCACCTCTACTATGATCAGTGATCTGTTAACCGATGAAGAGGCAGTCAGACATGCCACTTTACAAAATAGAGCTGCCGTTGATTATCTTTTATTAGCACATGGGCACGGCTGTGAAGATTTTGAAGGATTATGCTGTATGAACTTATCCGATCATTCTGTTTCCATTCACAAACAGCTACAAAACCTAAAGGATCTAGCTAACCAAATTAGAACAGATGACCCGTCTTGGCTGGACAGTTTGTTTGATGATTGGAGCTTTGCACCTTGGCTAAGGGAACTCTGTAAAATAGGCTTGATTATTCTAGTAGTAATAATTATAGTTTTAGTAGCAGTACCTTGTATGCTTCAGTGTGTGCAAAAAATAACGAGTAGGACTGTATCTAATATCTTAGTTGTTCATCAGAACGGGGGAGATGTTGGGGAAGATGAAACAGGAAAGCCTTATAAATATGATTGCCTAACAAAAGATTCTGGGAATATGAAAACTGTGAGCGACATCGAAATGAAGGCCATCTTTGAGATATAGAGTCTTAGTTACTGAACAACTGGAAAACAATGGTATAGCCGGCTGAAGGTAATCCCCTCTTGATTGAACAATACCCTCTGCTTGCAGACAGGTCCAAGGGTCAGAGCAGACCCTACTAGCTCAGCAGAAGGGGTCCAAAGAGTAGTTTTTAGAAGTTAAAATGTAACACTCTATGGTAATGTAAGAACTCTTATAGGCTGTATGTAAATGCTATAGGATTTGTACCTTGTATTAGATTGGCTACTGAGAATTAGAATATTCACTACAGAAGATGATTTATTGTATTGTAACAAGCTCCTCGCTCTCTTAACTCCTCTCCTCTTAGTAATGCTCTTCTCCTCTTAGTAACGCTCTTAGTAACTCTCTTAGTAGCTCTCTTAGTAATGCTCTTCTCCTCTTAGTAGCTCTCTTAGTAACTCTCTTGCTCTTCTTCTTCCTCTTAATTCAGCTCTCCTCTTAGTTTGTCTCTCTTGCTCTTTACACTCTTAGCTCTCAGCCTCTTGCTCTAGCTCTCTCGCTCACTCTCTCTCCCTCTCTTACACCTTGGGCCTGCTTGGAGCTGCAGCTGGCAGCTCTAAGCAGTGCCCCTGTACCCACGCCCTCTGCAATAAACTGCATGCTCCAAAGACCTGCTTATAGAGATCTCTCGTCGCCGTCCATCTCCAGCCGGGCCCGACCGAACCCACACCCTCATCACCATCATCGCCATCAATTTCGACATTTGTGATGCTGGGGAACTACAAGGAAGCCTGGCTCCTCTGTGACACCACCACAGAAGCTCAGGGGAGCCCTGGAGACTGTGCTGATGCTATTGAACCTGATGCAACCCTGCCTCCTCTGTGACACCACAGAAGCTCTTGGAGCCCTGGAGACCGTGCTGATGCTATGGAACCTGATGCAACCCTGCCTCCTCTGTGACACCACAGAACCTCTGGGAGCCCTGGAGACCGTGCTGATGCTATGGAACCTGATGCAACCCTGCCTCCACTGTGACACCACAGAAGCTCAGGGAGCCCTGGAGACTGTGGTGATGCTATGGAACCTGATGCAACCCTGCCTCCACTGTGACACCACAGAACCTCTGGGAGCCCTGGAGACCGTGCTGATGCTATGGAACCTGATGCAACCCTGCCTCCACTGTGACACCACAGAAGCTCGGGGAGCTCTGCAGACCGTGGGGATGCTGGCGAAGCTGACGGAACCCTGGGCACCACAGTGACGCTATGGAACCTGGTGGAACCGAGGGGCCACAGTGACACTGTGGGGCCTTTTGGAAGCAACAGGACCCTGGTGGGAAGCCACGGGATGATTAATCCTGCACGAACCTGCTCCAGGTGGGCTCCTCTCTCCCGGCTTCCACAGGTGCTGCTAGGATCCCACTCCGGCACTGGCTTGGCACGGGCTCACGGCTTCCTTTGGCAATGGCTCTGCTCCAGGATGGCATGCTGCAGAGAATGCAGGTAGATTTTGTGCTCACTCCTGGCATGCAGCTGGACAATAAAGCCTGATCCAGCCCCCCCTCAGCATATGTCCGGCTCTGGCATTGGGGCGGGGCAACTTTGGGAGCAGCCCCAGCCCTGCTCCTGCTCCCGGCTGGGCACCCAGCTGCTGGGACACAGGTGTGTCCTGATGCCACCGTCTACTCCTTTGAGAAGGGGAGGACAGAGTGCATCAGGGAGTTTGGTGTGGCTTACATGCGGCAAGGAGAAGGTGCAGCCCCAAACTGGCTTTCACTTCTAGAACCTTTTGCTATTGCGGGAGCAGCTGCTGGAGCTTTTCAACCGAGCTGCAAGAGTGAAAAGTGTGATGGCATGTCTATCTGAGAAGGAAGGTTCGGTGCCGCAGCCTGTTGTGCACAATTTATATGCTGATAAGAGAAGGGGGTGCTTTTGGAACGTTTTCCTTCCTGACACTTCTGTCTCTGTGAGCTTTAGCTGCTTGGACTCAGGGATACCGAAGGTATGTGAAAGTGACTGGGATGCGAGAATCATGTTGCACAGGGAACAGGGAAGGTCAGCAAATGTTTCCTGTCCTGGCACATCTCTCAGTCTGAACTGCAGCTGCAGATGCTTCACTTCCGCCAAGGACTCTGCCACCTTGAGAGAAGGATGCGCTCTATGGAGTTGAGAAAGAAAGTGTGTCTCACTAGCTTCTTTCCTCTACTTCATAGACAGCAAAGGGGCTATGAAAGGCAGCACTGGCTTTTTGTTCTAGGACTTCTTCTTTACAAGCAGCTGCTGGATGTTTGGAAGGGGGTTTGGGATATGCAAAAATGAGAGGCTAAGATGGTAAGAGGGTAAGATGGAAGTCATCTGGCAAAAGCAGAGCTCACAAAAGGGCCAGCTGAGAAAGCTCTTGCTGCCTACAACTTCAACTGCACCCCTCAAAGCAGCAGCACACACGCTGCTCTCGGCACTTTCCTTCTCAGCTCTACGCACCATCCTAAGCCTTGCCTCTCCCACACTCAGGATCCAAAGACAACGGCACCAGGGACTGCTCACACACTAAAGGCACCAGGACAAAAGGCTCACCAGCTTGGCCTTTGCATTCCCGCTGACAGCTCCACAGCTTGAACCCAGAGAACTGCCTGCTGCCAACAGCCTTTCCAATCACTCTGAGCACCTCATGACAAGGAGTGTGGGGAATGAATCTCCAGCAGCCTCCTGCCCCAGGCTGTCCCCCGGGAGCAGCCCTGCTCCAGGCCGTGACTGCCACCTGCACAGCCAAAGGACCCAGAGCCGGTGTTACACACCACGGCTGTGCCTGGCACAGAGACACCAGTGGCCACACAAGTGGCCATGGCACTGTCCACACACAGTCCCTGCTGCTGCTCCCCCAGCCACTGGCACCAACTCCCAGCCACCCACTCCTAAAGCCACGGGGCCCACTGGGACACTGCGGGGGCTCGTGGAAGCCAGCGGCCATTGTGACACAGCGGGGCTGCACAGAGCCCACGGTGCTTTGTGACTCGTGGCTCCCAGGAGAGCCTTTGTGATGCTGGGGAACTACAAGGAAGCCTGGCTCCTCTGTGACACCACCACAGAAGCTCAGGGGAGCCCTGGAGACCGTGCTGATGCTATTGAACCTGATGCAACCCTGCCTCCTCTGTGACACCACAGAAGCTCTTGGAGCCCTGGAGACCGTGGTGATGCTATGGAACCTGATGCAACCCTGCCTCCTCTGTGACACCACAGAACCTCTGGGAGCCCTGGAGACCGTGCTGATGCTATGGAACCTGATGCAACCCTGCCTCCACTGTGACACCACAGAAGCTCAGGGAGCCCTGGAGACTGTGGTGATGCTATGGAACCTGATGCAACCCTGCCTCCACTGTGACACCACAGAAGCTCGGGGAGCTCTGCAGACCGTGGGGATGCTGGCGAAGCTGACGGAACCCTGGGCACCACAGTGACGCTATGGAACCTGGTGGAACCGAGGGGCCACAGTGACACTGTGGGGCCTTTTGGAAGCAACAGGACCCTGGTGGGAAGCCATGGGATGATTAATCCTGCACAAACCTGCTCCAGGTGGGCTCCTCTCTCCCGGCTTCCACAGGTGCTGCTAGGATCCCACTCCGGCACTGGCTTGGCACGGGCTCACGGCTTCCTTTGGCAATGGCTCTGCTCCAGGATGGCATGCTGCAGAGAATGCAGGTAGATTTTGTGCTCACTCCTGGCATGCAGCTGGACAATAAAGCCTGATCCAGCCCCCCCTCAGCATATGTCCGGCTCTGGCATTGGGGCGGGGCAACTTTGGGAGCAGCCCCAGCCCTGCTCCTGCTCCCGGCTGGGCACCCAGCTGCTGGGACACAGGTGTGTCCTGATGCCACCGTCTACTCCTTTGAGAAGGGGAGGACAGAGTGCATCAGGGAGTTTGGTGTGGCTTACATGCGGCAAGGAGAAGGTGCAGCCCCAAACTGGCTTTCACTTCTAGAACCTTTTGCTATTGCGGGAGCAGCTGCTGGAGCTTTTCAACCGAGCTGCAAGAGTGAAAAGTGTGATGGCATGTCTATCTGAGAAGGAAGGTTCGGTGCCGCAGCCTGTTGTGCACAATTTATATGCTGATAAGAGAAGGGGGTGCTTTTGCAACGTTTTCCTTCCTGACACTTCTGTCTCTGTGAGCTTTAGCTGCTTGGACTCAGGGATACCGAAGGTATGTGAAAGTGACTGGGATGCGAGAATCATGTTGCACAGGGAACAGGGAAGGTCAGCAAATGTTTCCTGTCCTGGCACATCTCTCAGTCTGAACTGCAGCTGCAGATGCTTCACTTCCGCCAAGGACTCTGCCACCTTGAGAGAAGGATGCGCTCTATGGAGTTGAGAAAGAAAGTGCGTCTCACTAGCTTCTTTCCTCTACTTCATAGACAGCAAAGGGGCTATGAAAGGCAGCACTGGCTTTTTGTTCTAGGACTTCTTCTTTACAAGCAGCTGCTGGATGTTTGGAAGGGGGTTTGGGATATGCAAAAATGAGAGGCTAAGATGGTAAGAGGGTAAGATGGAAGTCATCTGGCAAAAGCAGAGCTCACAAAAGGGCCAGCTGAGAAAGCTCTTGCTGCCTACAACTTCAACTGCACCCCTCAAAGCAGCAGCACACACGCTGCTCTCGGCACTTTCCTTCTCAGCTCTACGCACCATCCTAAGCCTTGCCTCTCCCACACTCAGGATCCAAAGACAACGGCACCAGGGACTGCTCACACACTAAAGGCACCAGGACAAAAGGCTCACCAGCTTGGCCTTTGCATTCCCGCTGACAGCTCCACAGCTTGAACCCAGAGAACTGCCTGCTGCCAACAGCCTTTCCAATCACTCTGAGCACCTCATGACAAGGAGTGTGGGGAATGAATCTCCAGCAGCCTCCTGCCCCAGGCTGTCCCCCGGGAGCAGCCCTGCTCCAGGCCGTGACTGCCACCTGCACAGCCAAAGGACCCAGAGCCGGTGTTACACAACCACGGCTGTGCCTGGCACAGAGACACCAGTGGCCACACAAGTGGCCATGGCACTGTCCACACACAGTCCCTGCTGCTGCTCCCCCAGCCGCTGGCACCAACTCCCAGCCACCCACTCCTAAAGCCACGGGGCCCACTGGGACACTGCGGGGGCTCGTGGAAGCCAGCGGCCATTGTGACACAGCGGGGCTGCACAGAGCCCACGGTGCTTTGTGACCCGTGGCTCCCAGGAGAGCCTTTGTGATGCTGGGGAACTACGAGGAAGCCTGGCTCCTCTGTGACACCACCACAGAAGCTCAGGGGAGCCCTGGAGACCGTGCTGATGCTATTGAACCTGATGCAACCCTGCCTCCTCTGTGACACCACAGAAGCTCTTGGAGCCCTGGAGACCGTGCTGATGCTATGGAACCTGATGCAACCCTGCCTCCTCTGTGACACCACAGAACCTCTGGGAGCCCTGGAGACCGTGCTGATGCTATGGAACCTGATGCAACCCTGCCTCCACTGTGACACCACAGAAGCTCAGGGAGCCCTGGAGACTGTGGTGATGCTATGGAACCTGATGCAACCCTGCCTCCACTGTGACACCACAGAACCTCTGGGAGCCCTGGAGACCGTGCTGATGCTATGGAACCTGATGCAACCCTGCCTCCACTGTGACACCACAGAAGCTCGGGGAGCTCTGCAGACCGTGGGGATGCTGGCGAAGCTGACGGAACCCTGGGCACCACAGTGACGCTATGGAACCTGGTGGAACCGAGGGGCCACAGTGACACTGTGGGGCCTTTTGGAAGCAACAGGACCCTGGTGGGAAGCCACGGGATGATTAATCCTGCACGAACCTGCTCCAGGTGGGCTCCTCTCTCCCGGCTTCCACAGGTGCTGCTAGGATCCCACTCCGGCACTGGCTTGGCACGGGCTCACGGCTTCCTTTGGCAATGGCTCTGCTCCAGGATGGCATGCTGCAGAGAATGCAGGTAGATTTTGTGCTCACTCCTGGCATGCAGCTGGACAATAAAGCCTGATCCAGCCCCCCCTCAGCATATGTCCGGCTCTGGCATTGGGGCGGGGCAACTTTGGGAGCAGCCCCAGCCCTGCTCCTGCTCCCGGCTGGGCACCCAGCTGCTGGGACACAGGTGTGTCCTGATGCCACCGTCTACTCCTTTGAGAAGGGGAGGACAGAGTGCATCAGGGAGTTTGGTGTGGCTTACATGCGGCAAGGAGAAGGTGCAGCCCCAAACTGGCTTTCACTTCTAGAACCTTTTGCTATTGCGGGAGCAGCTGCTGGAGCTTTTCAACCGAGCTGCAAGAGTGAAAAGTGTGATGGCATGTCTATCTGAGAAGGAAGGTTCGGTGCCGCAGCCTGTTGTGCACAATTTATATGCTGATAAGAGAAGGGGGTGCTTTTGGAACGTTTTCCTTCCTGACACTTCTGTCTCTGTGAGCTTTAGCTGCTTGGACTCAGGGATACCGAAGGTATGTGAAAGTGACTGGGATGCGAGAATCATGTTGCACAGGGAACAGGGAAGGTCAGCAAATGTTTCCTGTCCTGGCACATCTCTCAGTCTGAACTGCAGCTGCAGATGCTTCACTTCCGCCAAGGACTCTGCCACCTTGAGAGAAGGATGCGCTCTATGGAGTTGAGAAAGAAAGTGCGTCTCACTAGCTTCTTTCCTCTACTTCATAGACAGCAAAGGGGCTATGAAAGGCAGCACTGGCTTTTTGTTCTAGGACTTCTTCTTTACAAGCAGCTGCTGGATGTTTGGAAGGGGGTTTGGGATATGCAAAAATGAGAGGCTAAGATGGTAAGAGGGTAAGATGGAAGTCATCTGGCAAAAGCAGAGCTCACAAAAGGGCCAGCTGAGAAAGCTCTTGCTGCCTACAACTTCAACTGCACCCCTCAAAGCAGCAGCACACACGCTGCTCTCGGCACTTTCCTTCTCAGCTCTACGCACCATCCTAAGCCTTGCCTCTCCCACACTCAGGATCCAAAGACAACGGCACCAGGGACTGCTCACACACTAAAGGCACCAGGACAAAAGGCTCAGCAGCTTGGCCTTTGCATTCCCGCTGACAGCTCCACAGCTTGAACCCAGAGAACTGCCTGCTGCCAACAGCCTTTCCAATCACTCTGAGCACCTCATGACAAGGAGTGTGGGGAATGAATCTCCAGCAGCCTCCTGCCCCAGGCTGTCCCCCGGGAGCAGCCCTGCTCCAGGCCGTGACTGCCACCTGCACAGCCAAAGGACCCAGAGCCGGTGTTACACACCACGGCTGTGCCTGGCACAGAGACACCAGTGGCCACACAAGTGGCCATGGCACTGTCCACACACAGTCCCTGCTGCTGCTCCCCCAGCCGCTGGCACCAACTCCCAGCCACCCACTCCTAAAGCCACGGGGCCCACTGGGACACTGCGGGGGCTCGTGGAAGCCAGCGGCCATTGTGACACAGCGGGGCTGCACAGAGCCCACGGTGCTTTGTGACCCGTGGCTCCCAGGAGAGCCTTTGTGATGCTGGGGAACTACAAGGAAGCCTGGCTCCTCTGTGACACCACCACAGAAGCTCAGGGGAGCCCTGGAGACCGTGCTGATGCTATTGAACCTGATGCAACCCTGCCTCCTCTGTGACACCACAGAAGCTCTTGGAGCCCTGGAGACCGTGCTGATGCTATGGAACCTGATGCAACCCTGCCTCCTCTGTGACACCACAGAACCTCTGGGAGCCCTGGAGACCGTGCTGATGCTATGGAACCTGATGCAACCCTGCCTCCACTGTGACACCACAGAAGCTCAGGGAGCCCTGGAGACTGTGGTGATGCTATGGAACCTGATGCAACCCTGCCTCCACTGTGACACCACAGAACCTCTGGGAGCCCTGGAGACCGTGCTGATGCTATGGAACCTGATGCAACCCTGCCTCCACTGTGACACCACAGAAGCTCGGGGAGCTCTGCAGACCGTGGGGATGCTGGCGAAGCTGACGGAACCCTGGGCACCACAGTGACGCTATGGAACCTGGTGGAACCGAGGGGCCACAGTGACACTGTGGGGCCTTTTGGAAGCAACAGGACCCTGGTGGGAAGCCACGGGATGATTAATCCTGCACGAACCTGCTCCAGGTGGGCTCCTCTCTCCCGGCTTCCACAGGTGCTGCTAGGATCCCACTCCGGCACTGGCTTGGCACGGGCTCACGGCTTCCTTTGGCAATGGCTCTGCTCCAGGATGGCATGCTGCAGAGAATGCAGGTAGATTTTGTGCTCACTCCTGGCATGCAGCTGGACAATAAAGCCTGATCCAGCCCCCCCTCAGCATATGTCCGGCTCTGGCATTGGGGCGGGGCAACTTTGGGAGCAGCCCCAGCCCTGCTCCTGCTCCCGGCTGGGCACCCAGCTGCTGGGACACAGGTGTGTCCTGATGCCACCGTCTACTCCTTTGAGAAGGGGAGGACAGAGTGCATCAGGGAGTTTGGTGTGGCTTACATGCGGCAAGGAGAAGGTGCAGCCCCAAACTGGCTTTCACTTCTAGAACCTTTTGCTATTGCGGGAGCAGCTGCTGGAGCTTTTCAACCGAGCTGCAAGAGTGAAAAGTGTGATGGCATGTCTATCTGAGAAGGAAGGTTCGGTGCCGCAGCCTGTTGTGCACAATTTATATGCTGATAAGAGAAGGGGGTGCTTTTGCAACGTTTTCCTTCCTGACACTTCTGTCTCTGTGAGCTTTAGCTGCTTGGACTCAGGGATACCGAAGGTATGTGAAAGTGACTGGGATGCGAGAATCATGTTGCACAGGGAACAGGGAAGGTCAGCAAATGTTTCCTGTCCTGGCACATCTCTCAGTCTGAACTGCAGCTGCAGATGCTTCACTTCCGCCAAGGACTCTGCCACCTTGAGAGAAGGATGCGCTCTATGGAGTTGAGAAAGAAAGTGCGTCTCACTAGCTTCTTTCCTCTACTTCATAGACAGCAAAGGGGCTATGAAAGGCAGCACTGGCTTTTTGTTCTAGGACTTCTTCTTTACAAGCAGCTGCTGGATGTTTGGAAGGGGGTTTGGGATATGCAAAAATGAGAGGCTAAGATGGTAAGAGGGTAAGATGGAAGTCATCTGGCAAAAGCAGAGCTCACAAAAGGGCCAGCTGAGAAAGCTCTTGCTGCCTACAACTTCAACTGCACCCCTCAAAGCAGCAGCACACACGCTGCTCTCGGCACTTTCCTTCTCAGCTCTACGCACCATCCTAAGCCTTGCCTCTCCCACACTCAGGATCCAAAGACAACGGCACCAGGGACTGCTCACACACTAAAGGCACCAGGACAAAAGGCTCACCAGCTTGGCCTTTGCATTCCCGCTGACAGCTCCACAGCTTGAACCCAGAGAACTGCCTGCTGCCAACAGCCTTTCCAATCACTCTGAGCACCTCATGACAAGGAGTGTGGGGAATGAATCTCCAGCAGCCTCCTGCCCCAGGCTGTCCCCCGGGAGCAGCCCTGCTCCAGGCCGTGACTGCCACCTGCACAGCCAAAGGACCCAGAGCCGGTGTTACACACCACGGCTGTGCCTGACACAGAGACACCAGTGGCCACACAAGTGGCCATGGCACTGTCCACACACAGTCCCTGCTGCTGCTCCCCCAGCCGCTGGCACCAACTCCCAGCCACCCACTCCTAAAGCCACGGGGCCCACTGGGACACTGCGGGGGCTCGTGGAAGCCAGCGGCCATTGTGACACAGCGGGGCTGCACAGAGCCCACGGTGCTTTGTGACCCGTGGCTCCCAGGAGAGCCTTTGTTGTTGGGGAAGATGAAACAGGAAAGCCTTATAAATATGATTGCCTAACAAAAGATTCTGGGAATATGAAAACTGTGAGCAACATCGAAATGAAGGCCATCTTTGAGATATAGAGTCTTAGTTACTGAACAACTGGAAAACAATGGTATAGCCGGCTGAAGGTAATCCCCTCTTGATTGAACAATACCCTCTGCTTGCAGACAGGTCCAAGGGTCAGAGCAGACCCTACTAGCTCAGCAGAAGGGGTCCAAAGAGTAGTTTTTAGAAGTTAAAATGTAACACTCTATGGTAATGTAAGAACTCTTATAGGCTGTATGTAAATGCTATAGGATTTGTACCTTGTATTAGATTGGCTACTGAGAATTAGAATATTCACTACAGAAGATGATTTATTGTATTGTAACAAGCTCCTCGCTCTCTTAACTCCTCTCCTCTTAGTAATGCTCTTCTCCTCTTAGTAACGCTCTTAGTAACTCTCTTAGTAGCTCTCTTAGTAATGCTCTTCTCCTCTTAGTAGCTCTCTTAGTAACTCTCTTGCTCTTCTTCTTCCTCTTAATTCAGCTCTCCTCTTAGTTTGTCTCTCTTGCTCTTTACACTCTTAGCTCTCAGCCTCTTGCTCTAGCTCTCTCGCTCACTCTCTCTCCCTCTCTTACACCTTGGGCCTGCTTGGAGCTGCAGCTGGCAGCTCTAAGCAGTGCCCCTGTACCCACGCCCTCTGCAATAAACTGCATGCTCCAAAGACCTGCTTATAGAGATCTCTCGTCGCCGTCCATCTCCAGCCGGGCCCGACCGAACCCACACCCTCATCACCATCATCGCCATCAATTTCGACAAACTGGCGCCCAAACGTGAGTGAAGGCCTGATTCAGCTTCTTCCACCTGTGAGAGACTTCGCCATGGACGGTAACTAAAAGACCAGTTATAGCCACCTGGAACGTGTCGTGAGCACGGCATACCGTTGCTGCGCAGCGTAAAAGCCGGAGCTCTATAACTCTGCTGAGGCAGCCCTCGAGCACGGGGAGCCGTTACTTCGTAGCAATTACCTGGAGCTCTCGGAGGGAGGAAATTGCCTGGCAGTCCTCGAGCACAGACGGCCACTGCTGCGCAGCGGTTACCTGGAGCTCTTTGAGGAAGTTTGCCGTGGTACCCCTCGAGCACGGACACGCTGCTAAGCAGTGCAGACCGGAGCTCTTAGGAGGGATCCAGCCGCGCGCCCGAGCACAGGCGGGTATTGCTCAGCACCGCCCGCGCTGGAGCTCTGAGTGGAGACACCTGCGAGGTCCCGAGCACGGAAAGCCGTTGCCAAGCGACGCCTGAAACCGGAGCTCTGAGGAGGGACCCGACAGCAGCGTCCTGAGCGCCGTGTGGAGAGCCTGGCCAGCCCCCCACGACGGACTTCTGATTAAGGACCCTGCCCCCTGCGACATCTAGGTGAGTATCATACTGGTCAATAATGGGACAAACTCACTCTGCCCATGACAGACATCTCTATAAACAACTTAAGTACTTACTAAGCTCCGGTCCAAGTCAATTACCTAAACAGGAGCTAAAAAACCTCTTAGAATGGACTCTGATTAATTTCCCAAATGCTGACCGTTCAGCCGTCTTTACAAGAGACTTCTGGGACACAGTTCGGGTTAAACTCTTTAATAATATCTCCCGCCGGGATTGGGCTGCCGCGGAGCTGGTCCCGGCTTGCAGAGCGCTCGTGGAGCTGTTTGCTGCGAAGGCGCCGCCCGCAGCAGCCACCTCGCCGGGTCCCGCTCCTGCTGCGAGCCCGCCCCTTGCCGCCGCGAGCCTGCAACCGGGCACGGCCCCCGCCCCGCCGCCGGACCTCACGGCTCCGGTACCCGCGGTCCAGCTGTCTCGTGCCGCCCCGCCCCACCCCCCCGCGGTCCCTGCACCGGTCACCCCTGCCCCACCGGACTCCACCGCCCCCCCCACCGCCCCCGTCATCTCCACCCCCACGGTCCCGTTAGTCCCTGCTGTCCCGCCTCTCGCGGCTCCGGTAGCCGCGGTCCGACTGACTCGTGCCGCCCCGCCCCCCGCCCCCGCTGTCCTGGCAGCCGTCACCCCTGTCCCACCGGACCCTACGACCCCCTCCACCGCTCCCCCCATCCCCGCCCCCCCCATCCCGTTCCTCCCTGCTGCCCCGGCTCCCGCGGTCCCCGCCCTCGGCTCCAGCGTCTTCGCGGCCCCGTCCCTCGCTCCTCCCACCCCGTCCGCCAGCGCCTTCGCGGCCCCGCCCCCCGCCGATAGCCCCGCGGGGCCAGCGGCTGCTCCCCAGCCACCTACGGGTCCTACCGCTCCCCTAGCCGCGCCTGTTATGGCTGTAGCCACCATCATAGCCGGCCCCCCGCAAAGCCAGGCGGCGACCCTTCTTCCAGCCCCCCAGGTCCCCCTCGCCGCCACCGACACGGCGCCGGTGGTGGTCAACGTCCCGTCCGCGTCCGTGGGACACGGAGCGCCCCAGCCCCGCCAGCCACCTGGTGCCGGCGCTGCAGCGCCTACACAGATGGCTGCTGCCTCTCCCGTGCCTGCCGCTGCTCCAGCCCCGTCTCCTGGCACCGCCGCGCCGGCAGCCACACCAGCCCAGCCTGCAAACTCCCAGCGGCAGCACGCCGCGGTCCAGCCGCCGACTGGCCCACCGTTCGCCATGGCCCCACCGCAACATACTCCCGCCGCCTCCACGCCGGCCCTCCCGCCTCCCGCAGCCCCGGGATCGTCTCCTGCCGACGGGACAGCCCTGCCACCTCCCGCTCTCCCCGACACACAGACAGCGGCCATCACAGTCCGCCACGTTGACCTGATGGCGTAACCCACGCACGCTCACACTTCTCCAACCACAGCACTGCTCACGGAACTAGCTCCGCCACCGCCCCCCACGGCTTTCACCTCGCCTTCAATAGAGCCACCCGCACCCCCTCGCCCGCTGCCGCGGAGCCGGTTGCTCGCGGCCCCCCCGCCTCCTCGCCCGCCACCGCGGAGATCGGCAGTGCCATCGCCGCCCCCGCCGGGGCCCTCCGGCACCGCACAGCTGTATCCCTCGGCTACCGCCGCCCAGCAACATCCCTCCGCGCAGCTCAGCCTCGCCTCACAAGCCGCAAACAGGGGGGGAACGGAGGGCAGTGGTGCAGCTCCAGTGGCAGGGAAGACGGAGAGCCGCTCTGCCCGAGCTGATGCTTTAAATCTAACACCAGGAAACCCTGAAAAGCAGCCAGATTTGTTTGCAATGAGCCCCAGAGTCCCGCCAGCGAGCGGCTGGGATCTTGCAACCCATAAGGAGAAAACGAGTTCTGAGAGTTTGTTAGCGCTACTTTCTGAATCAAAAAATCCTCCAAAGTGCTCAGATTATTCTCAATTAACAGATTGGCATGAAATAAGACTCCAAAGCTGTAAAGATGAAAGTCTATTAGCTAAGCCTGTGATAGCTAGCCAACAGCCTGACAGTCCCAAAACGTGGGTTCCCATCCCCACTCACGAAATTAAAGAACTAAGAAGGGCTGTAAGAGATAGTGGTATTTGCTCACCGTATCTTAAACAACTGCTAAAAAGTACCCTAAAAAGAACACATCAAACCCTAAAACGCATTTTAGATCAACAGAGAGGGGGAGAAGTCCAGGATACACCTCAAAGGAGGTTGAACAAGGCTTTGTATGTTTACAATTTTTTGAATAGCTCTGCAGAAGAGCCTGATCCCCCCATTTATAGACATTTTTTGAACAACAAAAAAGCAAAACTGAAAGAGCGCCCCCCAGTTTTGATTAAAAATCTAGACTCAGGAAAAATAGAAGGACCATACAATCTTATAATGTGGGGGAAGGGGTTTGCATGTGTTTCCACAGGTGAAGGAATCAAGTGGGTTCCAGCAAAAAACGTGAAGCCATACCTCGCATCAAAGCCTGCTGATGCCACCACACCAGCCAGTGACTCTGCAAGTGGAAGCCAGGAAGCAAGCACCCAGACCTGAACTGCGCAGAATCACCAGAAGAAAGTGATCTGCCAAAAACAGCTCAAGAAAAGAATGGAGTTTTCTCATTTGCGCGCGTGCATGTTGCTTTTATTCTTTTGTTTTAGTTTTTGTAGTGAAGCTTTACCTGTGAATCAACCAAAGACAAATGTCTGGGTTGCTTTAGCCAAATCCGCAGGCTCCGATACCATCTGTCTATCTGACACAAGCCCTGACAAACCTTTTTCAACCTGTTTAGTTGGAGTACCTCTTCCAGAAGGTTTTGATAATATTACTCTTGATAAGTATTGGCCATATGACGATCATCATGTATCTCCAACTCCCAGCCATAGACACCAAACTTATATTGATAATTCTAAAATTGATAAATCTGACCTTCAAGAGCTAGAAATCCTAGGTTCGTTAACTATGGATACCTGCTATTTCTTTCACTTTCAAGGAGAAAACGGTCCCCATTTAAATGTTACCCCATATCACCCAGCTTATAGCAATGTAACTTCTTGGTGTAGTCAAGTTAAGCTTCTTATATATGACGAACCTCATGCAGATCGTTTTAGCAAACTTCCTATTCGATTCCCCAGAGGAATTTGGCTCATCTGTGGAGACAGGGCCTGGCAAGGTATACCTTCAAAAATAGATGGTGGCCCTTGTGCTCTGGGACAACTTACAATTATTGCTCCCAGTGTCAAAGAGGTAATCAAAAAGAAAAGCAGAAAGATCAGATCTTCCTGGGGACATCAGTACGATAGTGACTGTGATAGTGACTTCCACCCTTGGAACTCTGGAAAATCAATTGTTGCAAGCATTTTTCTACCTCAGTTAAGCTCCTCAATTGCTTTAAAACAGTTAAACAAGTTGGGATGTTGGCTCAGCAAGGAGGTAAATGCCACCTCTACTATGATCAGTGATCTGTTAACCGATGAAGAGGCAGTCAGACATGCCACTTTACAAAATAGAGCTGCCGTTGATTATCTTTTATTAGCACATGGGCACGGCTGTGAAGATTTTGAAGGATTATGCTGTATGAACTTATCCGATCATTCTGTTTCCATTCACAAACAGCTACAAAACCTAAAGGATCTAGCTAACCAAATTAGAACAGATGACCCGTCTTGGCTGGACAGTTTGTTTGATGATTGGAGCTTTGCACCTTGGCTAAGGGAACTCTGTAAAATAGGCTTGATTATTCTAGTAGTAATAATTATAGTTTTAGTAGCAGTACCTTGTATGCTTCAGTGTGTGCAAAAAATAACGAGTAGGACTGTATCTAATATCTTAGTTGTTCATCAGAACGGGGGAGATGTTGGGGAAGATGAAACAGGAAAGCCTTATAAATATGATTGCCTAACAAAAGATTCTGGGAATATGAAAACTGTGAGCGACATCGAAATGAAGGCCATCTTTGAGATATAGAGTCTTAGTTACTGAACAACTGGAAAACAATGGTATAGCCGGCTGAAGGTAATCCCCTCTTGATTGAACAATACCCTCTGCTTGCAGACAGGTCCAAGGGTCAGAGCAGACCCTACTAGCTCAGCAGAAGGGGTCCAAAGAGTAGTTTTTAGAAGTTAAAATGTAACACTCTATGGTAATGTAAGAACTCTTATAGGCTGTATGTAAATGCTATAGGATTTGTACCTTGTATTAGATTGGCTACTGAGAATTAGAATATTCACTACAGAAGATGATTTATTGTATTGTAACAAGCTCCTCGCTCTCTTAACTCCTCTCCTCTTAGTAATGCTCTTCTCCTCTTAGTAACGCTCTTAGTAACTCTCTTAGTAGCTCTCTTAGTAATGCTCTTCTCCTCTTAGTAGCTCTCTTAGTAACTCTCTTGCTCTTCTTCTTCCTCTTAATTCAGCTCTCCTCTTAGTTTGTCTCTCTTGCTCTTTACACTCTTAGCTCTCAGCCTCTTGCTCTAGCTCTCTCGCTCACTCTCTCTCCCTCTCTTACACCTTGGGCCTGCTTGGAGCTGCAGCTGGCAGCTCTAAGCAGTGCCCCTGTACCCACGCCCTCTGCAATAAACTGCATGCTCCAAAGACCTGCTTATAGAGATCTCTCGTCGCCGTCCATCTCCAGCCGGGCCCGACCGAACCCACACCCTCATCACCATCATCGCCATCAATTTCGACATTTGTGATGCTGGGGAACTACAAGGAAGCCTGGCTCCTCTGTGACACCACCACAGAAGCTCAGGGGAGCCCTGGAGACCGTGCTGATGCTATTGAACCTGATGCAACCCTGCCTCCTCTGTGACACCACAGAAGCTCTTGGAGCCCTGGAGACCGTGGTGATGCTATGGAACCTGATGCAACCCTGCCTCCTCTGTGACACCACAGAACCTCTGGGAGCCCTGGAGACCGTGCTGATGCTATGGAACCTGATGCAACCCTGCCTCCACTGTGACACCACAGAAGCTCAGGGAGCCCTGGAGACTGTGGTGATGCTATGGAACCTGATGCAACCCTGCCTCCACTGTGACACCACAGAACCTCTGGGAGCCCTGGAGACCGTGCTGATGCTATGGAACCTGATGCAACCCTGCCTCCACTGTGACACCACAGAAGCTCGGGGAGCTCTGCAGACCGTGGGGATGCTGGCGAAGCTGACGGAACCCTGGGCACCACAGTGACGCTATGGAACCTGGTGGAACCGAGGGGCCACAGTGACACTGTGGGGCCTTTTGGAAGCAACAGGACCCTGGTGGGAAGCCACGGGATGATTAATCCTGCACGAACCTGCTCCAGGTGGGCTCCTCTCTCCCGGCTTCCACAGGTGCTGCTAGGATCCCACTCCGGCACTGGCTTGGCACGGGCTCACGGCTTCCTTTGGCAATGGCTCTGCTCCAGGATGGCATGCTGCAGAGAATGCAGGTAGATTTTGTGCTCACTCCTGGCATGCAGCTGGACAATAAAGCCTGATCCAGCCCCCCCTCAGCATATGTCCGGCTCTGGCATTGGGGCGGGGCAACTTTGGGAGCAGCCCCAGCCCTGCTCCTGCTCCCGGCTGGGCACCCAGCTGCTGGGACACAGGTGTGTCCTGATGCCACCGTCTACTCCTTTGAGAAGGGGAGGACAGAGTGCATCAGGGAGTTTGGTGTGGCTTACATGCGGCAAGGAGAAGGTGCAGCCCCAAACTGGCTTTCACTTCTAGAACCTTTTGCTATTGCGGGAGCAGCTGCTGGAGCTTTTCAACCGAGCTGCAAGAGTGAAAAGTGTGATGGCATGTCTATCTGAGAAGGAAGGTTCGGTGCCGCAGCCTGTTGTGCACAATTTATATGCTGATAAGAGAAGGGGGTGCTTTTGCAACGTTTTCCTTCCTGACACTTCTGTCTCTGTGAGCTTTAGCTGCTTGGACTCAGGGATACCGAAGGTATGTGAAAGTGACTGGGATGCGAGAATCATGTTGCACAGGGAACAGGGAAGGTCAGCAAATGTTTCCTGTCCTGGCACATCTCTCAGTCTGAACTGCAGCTGCAGATGCTTCACTTCCGCCAAGGACTCTGCCACCTTGAGAGAAGGATGCGCTCTATGGAGTTGAGAAAGAAAGTGCGTCTCACTAGCTTCTTTCCTCTACTTCATAGACAGCAAAGGGGCTATGAAAGGCAGCACTGGCTTTTTGTTCTAGGACTTCTTCTTTACAAGCAGCTGCTGGATGTTTGGAAGGGGGTTTGGGATATGCAAAAATGAGAGGCTAAGATGGTAAGAGGGTAAGATGGAAGTCATCTGGCAAAAGCAGAGCTCACAAAAGGGCCAGCTGAGAAAGCTCTTGCTGCCTACAACTTCAACTGCACCCCTCAAAGCAGCAGCACACACGCTGCTCTCGGCACTTTCCTTCTCAGCTCTACGCACCATCCTAAGCCTTGCCTCTCCCACACTCAGGATCCAAAGACAACGGCACCAGGGACTGCTCACACACTAAAGGCACCAGGACAAAAGGCTCACCAGCTTGGCCTTTGCATTCCCGCTGACAGCTCCACAGCTTGAACCCAGAGAACTGCCTGCTGCCAACAGCCTTTCCAATCACTCTGAGCACCTCATGACAAGGAGTGTGGGGAATGAATCTCCAGCAGCCTCCTGCCCCAGGCTGTCCCCCGGGAGCAGCCCTGCTCCAGGCCGTGACTGCCACCTGCACAGCCAAAGGACCCAGAGCCGGTGTTACACAACCACGGCTGTGCCTGGCACAGAGACACCAGTGGCCACACAAGTGGCCATGGCACTGTCCACACACAGTCCCTGCTGCTGCTCCCCCAGCCGCTGGCACCAACTCCCAGCCACCCACTCCTAAAGCCACGGGGCCCACTGGGACACTGCGGGGGCTCGTGGAAGCCAGCGGCCATTGTGACACAGCGGGGCTGCACAGAGCCCACGGTGCTTTGTGACCCGTGGCTCCCAGGAGAGCCTTTGTGATGCTGGGGAACTACAAGGAAGCCTGGCTCCTCTGTGACACCACCACAGAAGCTCAGGGGAGCCCTGGAGACCGTGCTGATGCTATTGAACCTGATGCAACCCTGCCTCCTCTGTGACACCACAGAAGCTCTTGGAGCCCTGGAGACCGTGGTGATGCTATGGAACCTGATGCAACCCTGCCTCCTCTGTGACACCACAGAACCTCTGGGAGCCCTGGAGACCGTGCTGATGCTATGGAACCTGATGCAACCCTGCCTCCACTGTGACACCACAGAAGCTCAGGGAGCCCTGGAGACTGTGGTGATGCTATGGAACCTGATGCAACCCTGCCTCCACTGTGACACCACAGAACCTCTGGGAGCCCTGGAGACCGTGCTGATGCTATGGAACCTGATGCAACCCTGCCTCCACTGTGACACCACAGAAGCTCGGGGAGCTCTGCAGACCGTGGGGATGCTGGCGAAGCTGACGGAACCCTGGGCACCACAGTGACGCTATGGAACCTGGTGGAACCGAGGGGCCACAGTGACACTGTGGGGCCTTTTGGAAGCAACAGGACCCTGGTGGGAAGCCACGGGATGATTAATCCTGCACGAACCTGCTCCAGGTGGGCTCCTCTCTCCCGGCTTCCACAGGTGCTGCTAGGATCCCACTCCGGCACTGGCTTGGCACGGGCTCACGGCTTCCTTTGGCAATGGCTCTGCTCCAGGATGGCATGCTGCAGAGAATGCAGGTAGATTTTGTGCTCACTCCTGGCATGCAGCTGGACAATAAAGCCTGATCCAGCCCCCCCTCAGCATATGTCCGGCTCTGGCATTGGGGCGGGGCAACTTTGGGAGCAGCCCCAGCCCTGCTCCTGCTCCCGGCTGGGCACCCAGCTGCTGGGACACAGGTGTGTCCTGATGCCACCGTCTACTCCTTTGAGAAGGGGAGGACAGAGTGCATCAGGGAGTTTGGTGTGGCTTACATGCGGCAAGGAGAAGGTGCAGCCCCGAACTGGCTTTCACTTCTAGAACCTTTTGCTATTGCGGGAGCAGCTGCTGGAGCTTTTCAACCGAGCTGCAAGAGTGAAAAGTGTGATGGCATGTCTATCTGAGAAGGAAGGTTCGGTGCCGCAGCCTGTTGTGCACAATTTATATGCTGATAAGAGAAGGGGGTGCTTTTGCAACGTTTTCCTTCCTGACACTTCTGTCTCTGTGAGCTTTAGCTGCTTGGACTCAGGGATACCGAAGGTATGTGAAAGTGACTGGGATGCGAGAATCATGTTGCACAGGGAACAGGGAAGGTCAGCAAATGTTTCCTGTCCTGGCACATCTCTCAGTCTGAACTGCAGCTGCAGATGCTTCACTTCCGCCAAGGACTCTGCCACCTTGAGAGAAGGATGCGCTCTATGGAGTTGAGAAAGAAAGTGCGTCTCACTAGCTTCTTTCCTCTACTTCATAGACAGCAAAGGGGCTATGAAAGGCAGCACTGGCTTTTTGTTCTAGGACTTCTTCTTTACAAGCAGCTGCTGGATGTTTGGAAGGGGGTTTGGGATATGCAAAAATGAGAGGCTAAGATGGTAAGAGGGTAAGATGGAAGTCATCTGGCAAAAGCAGAGCTCACAAAAGGGCCAGCTGAGAAAGCTCTTGCTGCCTACAACTTCAACTGCACCCCTCAAAGCAGCAGCACACACGCTGCTCTCGGCACTTTCCTTCTCAGCTCTACGCACCATCCTAAGCCTTGCCTCTCCCACACTCAGGATCCAAAGACAACGGCACCAGGGACTGCTCACACACTAAAGGCACCAGGACAAAAGGCTCACCAGCTTGGCCTTTGCATTCCCGCTGACAGCTCCACAGCTTGAACCCAGAGAACTGCCTGCTGCCAACAGCCTTTCCAATCACTCTGAGCACCTCATGACAAGGAGTGTGGGGAATGAATCTCCAGCAGCCTCCTTCCCCAGGCTGTCCCCCGGGAGCAGCCCTGCTCCAGGCCGTGACTGCCACCTGCACAGCCAAAGGACCCAGAGCCGGTGTTACACACCACGGCTGTGCCTGGCACAGAGACACCAGTGGCCACACAAGTGGCCATGGCACTGTCCACACACAGTCCCTGCTGCTGCTCCCCCAGCCGCTGGCACCAACTCCCAGCCACCCACTCCTAAAGCCACGGGGCCCACTGGGACACTGCGGGGGCTCGTGGAAGCCAGCGGCCATTGTGACACAGCGGGGCTGCACAGAGCCCACGGTGCTTTGTGACCCGTGGCTCCCAGGAGAGCCTTTGTGATGCTGGGGAACTACAAGGAAGCCTGGCTCCTCTGTGACACCACCACAGAAGCTCAGGGGAGCCCTGGAGACCGTGCTGATGCTATTGAACCTGATGCAACCCTGCCTCCTCTGTGACACCACAGAAGCTCTTGGAGCCCTGGAGACCGTGGTGATGCTATGGAACCTGATGCAACCCTGCCTCCACTGTGACACCACAGAAGCTCAGGGAGCCCTGGAGACTGTGGTGATGCTATGGAACCTGATGCAACCCTGCCTCCACTGTGACACCACAGAACCTCTGGGAGCCCTGGAGACCGTGCTGATGCTATGGAACCTGATGCAACCCTGCCTCCACTGTGACACCACAGAAGCTCGGGGAGCTCTGCAGACCGTGGGGATGCTGGCGAAGCTGACGGAACCCTGGGCACCACAGTGACGCTATGGAACCTGGTGGAACCGAGGGGCCACAGTGACACTGTGGGGCCTTTTGGAAGCAACAGGACCCTGGTGGGAAGCCACGGGATGATTAATCCTGCACGAACCTGCTCCAGGTGGGCTCCTCTCTCCCGGCTTCCACAGGTGCTGCTAGGATCCCACTCCGGCACTGGCTTGGCACGGGCTCACGGCTTCCTTTGGCAATGGCTCTGCTCCAGGATGGCATGCTGCAGAGAATGCAGGTAGATTTTGTGCTCACTCCTGGCATGCAGCTGGACAATAAAGCCTGATCCAGCCCCCCCTCAGCATATGTCCGGCTCTGGCATTGGGGCGGGGCAACTTTGGGAGCAGCCCCAGCCCTGCTCCTGCTCCCGGCTGGGCACCCAGCTGCTGGGACACAGGTGTGTCCTGATGCCACCGTCTACTCCTTTGAGAAGGGGAGGACAGAGTGCATCAGGGAGTTTGGTGTGGCTTACATGCGGCAAGGAGAAGGTGCAGCCCCAAACTGGCTTTCACTTCTAGAACCTTTTGCTATTGCGGGAGCAGCTGCTGGAGCTTTTCAACCGAGCTGCAAGAGTGAAAAGTGTGATGGCATGTCTATCTGAGAAGGAAGGTTCGGTGCCGCAGCCTGTTGTGCACAATTTATATGCTGATAAGAGAAGGGGGTGCTTTTGCAACGTTTTCCTTCCTGACACTTCTGTCTCTGTGAGCTTTAGCTGCTTGGACTCAGGGATACCGAAGGTATGTGAAAGTGACTGGGATGCGAGAATCATGTTGCACAGGGAACAGGGAAGGTCAGCAAATGTTTCCTGTCCTGGCACATCTCTCAGTCTGAACTGCAGCTGCAGATGCTTCACTTCCGCCAAGGACTCTGCCACCTTGAGAGAAGGATGCGCTCTATGGAGTTGAGAAAGAAAGTGCGTCTCACTAGCTTCTTTCCTCTACTTCATAGACAGCAAAGGGGCTATGAAAGGCAGCACTGGCTTTTTGTTCTAGGACTTCTTCTTTACAAGCAGCTGCTGGATGTTTGGAAGGGGGTTTGGGATATGCAAAAATGAGAGGCTAAGATGGTAAGAGGGTAAGATGGAAGTCATCTGGCAAAAGCAGAGCTCACAAAAGGGCCAGCTGAGAAAGCTCTTGCTGCCTACAACTTCAACTGCACCCCTCAAAGCAGCAGCACACACGCTGCTCTCGGCACTTTCCTTCTCAGCTCTACGCACCATCCTAAGCCTTGCCTCTCCCACACTCAGGATCCAAAGACAACGGCACCAGGGACTGCTCACACACTAAAGGCACCAGGACAAAAGGCTCACCAGCTTGGCCTTTGCATTCCCGCTGACAGCTCCACAGCTTGAACCCAGAGAACTGCCTGCTGCCAACAGCCTTTCCAATCACTCTGAGCACCTCATGACAAGGAGTGTGGGGAATGAATCTCCAGCAGCCTCCTGCCCCAGGCTGTCCCCCGGGAGCAGCCCTGCTCCAGGCCGTGACTGCCACCTGCACAGCCAAAGGACCCAGAGCCGGTGTTACACAACCACGGCTGTGCCTGGCACAGAGACACCAGTGGCCACACAAGTGGCCATGGCACTGTCCACACACAGTCCCTGCTGCTGCTCCCCCAGCCGCTGGCACCAACTCCCAGCCACCCACTCCTAAAGCCACGGGGCCCACTGGGACACTGCGGGGGCTCGTGGAAGCCAGCGGCCATTGTGACACAGCGGGGCTGCACAGAGCCCACGGTGCTTTGTGACCCGTGGCTCCCAGGAGAGCCTTTGTGATGCTGGGGAACTACAAGGAAGCCTGGCTCCTCTGTGACACCACCACAGAAGCTCAGGGGAGCCCTGGAGACCGTGCTGATGCTATTGAACCTGATGCAACCCTGCCTCCTCTGTGACACCACAGAAGCTCTTGGAGCCCTGGAGACCGTGGTGATGCTATGGAACCTGATGCAACCCTGCCTCCTCTGTGACACCACAGAACCTCTGGGAGCCCTGGAGACCGTGCTGATGCTATGGAACCTGATGCAACCCTGCCTCCACTGTGACACCACAGAAGCTCAGGGAGCCCTGGAGACTGTGGTGATGCTATGGAACCTGATGCAACCCTGCCTCCACTGTGACACCACAGAACCTCTGGGAGCCCTGGAGACCGTGCTGATGCTATGGAACCTGATGCAACCCTGCCTCCACTGTGACACCACAGAAGCTCGGGGAGCTCTGCAGACCGTGGGGATGCTGGCGAAGCTGACGGAACCCTGGGCACCACAGTGACGCTATGGAACCTGGTGGAACCGAGGGGCCACAGTGACACTGTGGGGCCTTTTGGAAGCAACAGGACCCTGGTGGGAAGCCACGGGATGATTAATCCTGCACGAACCTGCTCCAGGTGGGCTCCTCTCTCCCGGCTTCCACAGGTGCTGCTAGGATCCCACTCCGGCACTGGCTTGGCACGGGCTCACGGCTTCCTTTGGCAATGGCTCTGCTCCAGGATGGCATGCTGCAGAGAATGCAGGTAGATTTTGTGCTCACTCCTGGCATGCAGCTGGACAATAAAGCCTGATCCAGCCCCCCCTCAGCATATGTCCGGCTCTGGCATTGGGGCGGGGCAACTTTGGGAGCAGCCCCAGCCCTGCTCCTGCTCCCGGCTGGGCACCCAGCTGCTGGGACACAGGTGTGTCCTGATGCCACCGTCTACTCCTTTGAGAAGGGGAGGACAGAGTGCATCAGGGAGTTTGGTGTGGCTTACATGCGGCAAGGAGAAGGTGCAGCCCCAAACTGGCTTTCACTTCTAGAACCTTTTGCTATTGCGGGAGCAGCTGCTGGAGCTTTTCAACCGAGCTGCAAGAGTGAAAAGTGTGATGGCATGTCTATCTGAGAAGGAAGGTTCGGTGCCGCAGCCTGTTGTGCACAATTTATATGCTGATAAGAGAAGGGGGTGCTTTTGCAACGTTTTCCTTCCTGACACTTCTGTCTCTGTGAGCTTTAGCTGCTTGGACTCAGGGATACCGAAGGTATGTGAAAGTGACTGGGATGCGAGAATCATGTTGCACAGGGAACAGGGAAGGTCAGCAAATGTTTCCTGTCCTGGCACATCTCTCAGTCTGAACTGCAGCTGCAGATGCTTCACTTCCGCCAAGGACTCTGCCACCTTGAGAGAAGGATGCGCTCTATGGAGTTGAGAAAGAAAGTGCGTCTCACTAGCTTCTTTCCTCTACTTCATAGACAGCAAAGGGGCTATGAAAGGCAGCACTGGCTTTTTGTTCTAGGACTTCTTCTTTACAAGCAGCTGCTGGATGTTTGGAAGGGGGTTTGGGATATGCAAAAATGAGAGGCTAAGATGGTAAGAGGGTAAGATGGAAGTCATCTGGCAAAAGCAGAGCTCACAAAAGGGCCAGCTGAGAAAGCTCTTGCTGCCTACAACTTCAACTGCACCCCTCAAAGCAGCAGCACACACGCTGCTCTCGGCACTTTCCTTCTCAGCTCTACGCACCATCCTAAGCCTTGCCTCTCCCACACTCAGGATCCAAAGACAACGGCACCAGGGACTGCTCACACACTAAAGGCACCAGGACAAAAGGCTCACCAGCTTGGCCTTTGCATTCCCGCTGACAGCTCCACAGCTTGAACCCAGAGAACTGCCTGCTGCCAACAGCCTTTCCAATCACTCTGAGCACCTCATGACAAGGAGTGTGGGGAATGAATCTCCAGCAGCCTCCTGCCCCAGGCTGTCCCCCGGGAGCAGCCCTGCTCCAGGCCGTGACTGCCACCTGCACAGCCAAAGGACCCAGAGCCGGTGTTACACACCACGGCTGTGCCTGGCACAGAGACACCAGTGGCCACACAAGTGGCCATGGCACTGTCCACACACAGTCCCTGCTGCTGCTCCCCCAGCCGCTGGCACCAACTCCCAGCCACCCACTCCTAAAGCCACGGGGCCCACTGGGACACTGCGGGGGCTCGTGGAAGCCAGCGGCCATTGTGACACAGCGGGGCTGCACAGAGCCCACGGTGCTTTGTGACCCGTGGCTCCCAGGAGAGCCTTTGTGATGCTGGGGAACTACAAGGAAGCCTGGCTCCTCTGTGACACCACCACAGAAGCTCAGGGGAGCCCTGGAGACCGTGCTGATGCTATTGAACCTGATGCAACCCTGCCTCCTCTGTGACACCACAGAAGCTCTTGGAGCCCTGGAGACCGTGGTGATGCTATGGAACCTGATGCAACCCTGCCTCCTCTGTGACACCACAGAACCTCTGGGAGCCCTGGAGACCGTGCTGATGCTATGGAACCTGATGCAACCCTGCCTCCACTGTGACACCACAGAAGCTCAGGGAGCCCTGGAGACTGTGGTGATGCTATGGAACCTGATGCAACCCTGCCTCCACTGTGACACCACAGAACCTCTGGGAGCCCTGGAGACCGTGCTGATGCTATGGAACCTGATGCAACCCTGCCTCCACTGTGACACCACAGAAGCTCGGGGAGCTCTGCAGACCGTGGGGATGCTGGCGAAGCTGACGGAACCCTGGGCACCACAGTGACGCTATGGAACCTGGTGGAACCGAGGGGCCACAGTGACACTGTGGGGCCTTTTGGAAGCAACAGGACCCTGGTGGGAAGCCACGGGATGATTAATCCTGCACGAACCTGCTCCAGGTGGGCTCCTCTCTCCCGGCTTCCACAGGTGCTGCTAGGATCCCACTCCGGCACTGGCTTGGCACGGGCTCACGGCTTCCTTTGGCAATGGCTCTGCTCCAGGATGGCATGCTGCAGAGAATGCAGGTAGATTTTGTGCTCACTCCTGGCATGCAGCTGGACAATAAAGCCTGATCCAGCCCCCCCTCAGCATATGTCCGGCTCTGGCATTGGGGCGGGGCAACTTTGGGAGCAGCCCCAGCCCTGCTCCTGCTCCCGGCTGGGCACCCAGCTGCTGGGACACAGGTGTGTCCTGATGCCACCGTCTACTCCTTTGAGAAGGGGAGGACAGAGTGCATCAGGGAGTTTGGTGTGGCTTACATGCGGCAAGGAGAAGGTGCAGCCCCAAACTGGCTTTCACTTCTAGAACCTTTTGCTATTGCGGGAGCAGCTGCTGGAGCTTTTCAACCGAGCTGCAAGAGTGAAAAGTGTGATGGCATGTCTATCTGAGAAGGAAGGTTCGGTGCCGCAGCCTGTTGTGCACAATTTATATGCTGATAAGAGAAGGGGGTGCTTTTGCAACGTTTTCCTTCCTGACACTTCTGTCTCTGTGAGCTTTAGCTGCTTGGACTCAGGGATACCGAAGGTATGTGAAAGTGACTGGGATGCGAGAATCATGTTGCACAGGGAACAGGGAAGGTCAGCAAATGTTTCCTGTCCTGGCACATCTCTCAGTCTGAACTGCAGCTGCAGATGCTTCACTTCCGCCAAGGACTCTGCCACCTTGAGAGAAGGATGCGCTCTATGGAGTTGAGAAAGAAAGTGCGTCTCACTAGCTTCTTTCCTCTACTTCATAGACAGCAAAGGGGCTATGAAAGGCAGCACTGGCTTTTTGTTCTAGGACTTCTTCTTTACAAGCAGCTGCTGGATGTTTGGAAGGGGGTTTGGGATATGCAAAAATGAGAGGCTAAGATGGTAAGAGGGTAAGATGGAAGTCATCTGGCAAAAGCAGAGCTCACAAAAGGGCCAGCTGAGAAAGCTCTTGCTGCCTACAACTTCAACTGCACCCCTCAAAGCAGCAGCACACACGCTGCTCTCGGCACTTTCCTTCTCAGCTCTACGCACCATCCTAAGCCTTGCCTCTCCCACACTCAGGATCCAAAGACAACGGCACCAGGGACTGCTCACACACTAAAGGCACCAGGACAAAAGGCTCACCAGCTTGGCCTTTGCATTCCCGCTGACAGCTCCACAGCTTGAACCCAGAGAACTGCCTGCTGCCAACAGCCTTTCCAATCACTCTGAGCACCTCATGACAAGGAGTGTGGGGAATGAATCTCCAGCAGCCTCCTGCCCCAGGCTGTCCCCCGGGAGCAGCCCTGCTCCAGGCCGTGACTGCCACCTGCACAGCCAAAGGACCCAGAGCCGGTGTTACACAACCACGGCTGTGCCTGGCACAGAGACACCAGTGGCCACACAAGTGGCCATGGCACTGTCCACACACAGTCCCTGCTGCTGCTCCCCCAGCCGCTGGCACCAACTCCCAGCCACCCACTCCTAAAGCCACGGGGCCCACTGGGACACTGCGGGGGCTCGTGGAAGCCAGCGGCCATTGTGACACAGCGGGGCTGCACAGAGCCCACGGTGCTTTGTGACCCGTGGCTCCCAGGAGAGCCTTTGTGATGCTGGGGAACTACAAGGAAGCCTGGCTCCTCTGTGACACCACCACAGAAGCTCAGGGGAGCCCTGGAGACCGTGCTGATGCTATTGAACCTGATGCAACCCTGCCTCCTCTGTGACACCACAGAAGCTCTTGGAGCCCTGGAGACCGTGGTGATGCTATGGAACCTGATGCAACCCTGCCTCCTCTGTGACACCACAGAACCTCTGGGAGCCCTGGAGACCGTGCTGATGCTATGGAACCTGATGCAACCCTGCCTCCACTGTGACACCACAGAAGCTCAGGGAGCCCTGGAGACTGTGGTGATGCTATGGAACCTGATGCAACCCTGCCTCCACTGTGACACCACAGAACCTCTGGGAGCCCTGGAGACCGTGCTGATGCTATGGAACCTGATGCAACCCTGCCTCCACTGTGACACCACAGAAGCTCGGGGAGCTCTGCAGACCGTGGGGATGCTGGCGAAGCTGACGGAACCCTGGGCACCACAGTGACGCTATGGAACCTGGTGGAACCGAGGGGCCACAGTGACACTGTGGGGCCTTTTGGAAGCAACAGGACCCTGGTGGGAAGCCACGGGATGATTAATCCTGCACGAACCTGCTCCAGGTGGGCTCCTCTCTCCCGGCTTCCACAGGTGCTGCTAGGATCCCACTCCGGCACTGGCTTGGCACGGGCTCACGGCTTCCTTTGGCAATGGCTCTGCTCCAGGATGGCATGCTGCAGAGAATGCAGGTAGATTTTGTGCTCACTCCTGGCATGCAGCTGGACAATAAAGCCTGATCCAGCCCCCCCTCAGCATATGTCCGGCTCTGGCATTGGGGCGGGGCAACTTTGGGAGCAGCCCCAGCCCTGCTCCTGCTCCCGGCTGGGCACCCAGCTGCTGGGACACAGGTGTGTCCTGATGCCACCGTCTACTCCTTTGAGAAGGGGAGGACAGAGTGCATCAGGGAGTTTGGTGTGGCTTACATGCGGCAAGGAGAAGGTGCAGCCCCAAACTGGCTTTCACTTCTAGAACCTTTTGCTATTGCGGGAGCAGCTGCTGGAGCTTTTCAACCGAGCTGCAAGAGTGAAAAGTGTGATGGCATGTCTATCTGAGAAGGAAGGTTCGGTGCCGCAGCCTGTTGTGCACAATTTATATGCTGATAAGAGAAGGGGGTGCTTTTGCAACGTTTTCCTTCCTGACACTTCTGTCTCTGTGAGCTTTAGCTGCTTGGACTCAGGGATACCGAAGGTATGTGAAAGTGACTGGGATGCGAGAATCATGTTGCACAGGGAACAGGGAAGGTCAGCAAATGTTTCCTGTCCTGGCACATCTCTCAGTCTGAACTGCAGCTGCAGATGCTTCACTTCCGCCAAGGACTCTGCCACCTTGAGAGAAGGATGCGCTCTATGGAGTTGAGAAAGAAAGTGCGTCTCACTAGCTTCTTTCCTCTACTTCATAGACAGCAAAGGGGCTATGAAAGGCAGCACTGGCTTTTTGTTCTAGGACTTCTTCTTTACAAGCAGCTGCTGGATGTTTGGAAGGGGGTTTGGGATATGCAAAAATGAGAGGCTAAGATGGTAAGAGGGTAAGATGGAAGTCATCTGGCAAAAGCAGAGCTCACAAAAGGGCCAGCTGAGAAAGCTCTTGCTGCCTACAACTTCAACTGCACCCCTCAAAGCAGCAGCACACACGCTGCTCTCGGCACTTTCCTTCTCAGCTCTACGCACCATCCTAAGCCTTGCCTCTCCCACACTCAGGATCCAAAGACAACGGCACCAGGGACTGCTCACACACTAAAGGCACCAGGACAAAAGGCTCACCAGCTTGGCCTTTGCATTCCCGCTGACAGCTCCACAGCTTGAACCCAGAGAACTGCCTGCTGCCAACAGCCTTTCCAATCACTCTGAGCACCTCATGACAAGGAGTGTGGGGAATGAATCTCCAGCAGCCTCCTGCCCCAGGCTGTCCCCCGGGAGCAGCCCTGCTCCAGGCCGTGACTGCCACCTGCACAGCCAAAGGACCCAGAGCCGGTGTTACACACCACGGCTGTGCCTGGCACAGAGACACCAGTGGCCACACAAGTGGCCATGGCACTGTCCACACACAGTCCCTGCTGCTGCTCCCCCAGCCGCTGGCACCAACTCCCAGCCACCCACTCCTAAAGCCACGGGGCCCACTGGGACACTGCGGGGGCTCGTGGAAGCCAGCGGCCATTGTGACACAGCGGGGCTGCACAGAGCCCACGGTGCTTTGTGACCCGTGGCTCCCAGGAGAGCCTTTGTGATGCTGGGGAACTACAAGGAAGCCTGGCTCCTCTGTGACACCACCACAGAAGCTCAGGGGAGCCCTGGAGACCGTGCTGATGCTATTGAACCTGATGCAACCCTGCCTCCTCTGTGACACCACAGAAGCTCTTGGAGCCCTGGAGACCGTGGTGATGCTATGGAACCTGATGCAACCCTGCCTCCTCTGTGACACCACAGAACCTCTGGGAGCCCTGGAGACCGTGCTGATGCTATGGAACCTGATGCAACCCTGCCTCCACTGTGACACCACAGAAGCTCAGGGAGCCCTGGAGACTGTGGTGATGCTATGGAACCTGATGCAACCCTGCCTCCACTGTGACACCACAGAACCTCTGGGAGCCCTGGAGACCGTGCTGATGCTATGGAACCTGATGCAACCCTGCCTCCACTGTGACACCACAGAAGCTCGGGGAGCTCTGCAGACCGTGGGGATGCTGGCGAAGCTGACGGAACCCTGGGCACCACAGTGACGCTATGGAACCTGGTGGAACCGAGGGGCCACAGTGACACTGTGGGGCCTTTTGGAAGCAACAGGACCCTGGTGGGAAGCCACGGGATGATTAATCCTGCACGAACCTGCTCCAGGTGGGCTCCTCTCTCCCGGCTTCCACAGGTGCTGCTAGGATCCCACTCCGGCACTGGCTTGGCACGGGCTCACGGCTTCCTTTGGCAATGGCTCTGCTCCAGGATGGCATGCTGCAGAGAATGCAGGTAGATTTTGTGCTCACTCCTGGCATGCAGCTGGACAATAAAGCCTGATCCAGCCCCCCCTCAGCATATGTCCGGCTCTGGCATTGGGGCGGGGCAACTTTGGGAGCAGCCCCAGCCCTGCTCCTGCTCCCGGCTGGGCACCCAGCTGCTGGGACACAGGTGTGTCCTGATGCCACCGTCTACTCCTTTGAGAAGGGGAGGACAGAGTGCATCAGGGAGTTTGGTGTGGCTTACATGCGGCAAGGAGAAGGTGCAGCCCCAAACTGGCTTTCACTTCTAGAACCTTTTGCTATTGCGGGAGCAGCTGCTGGAGCTTTTCAACCGAGCTGCAAGAGTGAAAAGTGTGATGGCATGTCTATCTGAGAAGGAAGGTTCGGTGCCGCAGCCTGTTGTGCACAATTTATATGCTGATAAGAGAAGGGGGTGCTTTTGCAACGTTTTCCTTCCTGACACTTCTGTCTCTGTGAGCTTTAGCTGCTTGGACTCAGGGATACCGAAGGTATGTGAAAGTGACTGGGATGCGAGAATCATGTTGCACAGGGAACAGGGAAGGTCAGCAAATGTTTCCTGTCCTGGCACATCTCTCAGTCTGAACTGCAGCTGCAGATGCTTCACTTCCGCCAAGGACTCTGCCACCTTGAGAGAAGGATGCGCTCTATGGAGTTGAGAAAGAAAGTGCGTCTCACTAGCTTCTTTCCTCTACTTCATAGACAGCAAAGGGGCTATGAAAGGCAGCACTGGCTTTTTGTTCTAGGACTTCTTCTTTACAAGCAGCTGCTGGATGTTTGGAAGGGGGTTTGGGATATGCAAAAATGAGAGGCTAAGATGGTAAGAGGGTAAGATGGAAGTCATCTGGCAAAAGCAGAGCTCACAAAAGGGCCAGCTGAGAAAGCTCTTGCTGCCTACAACTTCAACTGCACCCCTCAAAGCAGCAGCACACACGCTGCTCTCGGCACTTTCCTTCTCAGCTCTACGCACCATCCTAAGCCTTGCCTCTCCCACACTCAGGATCCAAAGACAACGGCACCAGGGACTGCTCACACACTAAAGGCACCAGGACAAAAGGCTCACCAGCTTGGCCTTTGCATTCCCGCTGACAGCTCCACAGCTTGAACCCAGAGAACTGCCTGCTGCCAACAGCCTTTCCAATCACTCTGAGCACCTCATGACAAGGAGTGTGGGGAATGAATCTCCAGCAGCCTCCTGCCCCAGGCTGTCCCCCGGGAGCAGCCCTGCTCCAGGCCGTGACTGCCACCTGCACAGCCAAAGGACCCAGAGCCGGTGTTACACAACCACGGCTGTGCCTGGCACAGAGACACCAGTGGCCACACAAGTGGCCATGGCACTGTCCACACACAGTCCCTGCTGCTGCTCCCCCAGCCGCTGGCACCAACTCCCAGCCACCCACTCCTAAAGCCACGGGGCCCACTGGGACACTGCGGGGGCTCGTGGAAGCCAGCGGCCATTGTGACACAGCGGGGCTGCACAGAGCCCACGGTGCTTTGTGACCCGTGGCTCCCAGGAGAGCCTTTGTGATGCTGGGGAACTACAAGGAAGCCTGGCTCCTCTGTGACACCACCACAGAAGCTCAGGGGAGCCCTGGAGACCGTGCTGATGCTATTGAACCTGATGCAACCCTGCCTCCTCTGTGACACCACAGAAGCTCTTGGAGCCCTGGAGACCGTGGTGATGCTATGGAACCTGATGCAACCCTGCCTCCTCTGTGACACCACAGAACCTCTGGGAGCCCTGGAGACCGTGCTGATGCTATGGAACCTGATGCAACCCTGCCTCCACTGTGACACCACAGAAGCTCAGGGAGCCCTGGAGACTGTGGTGATGCTATGGAACCTGATGCAACCCTGCCTCCACTGTGACACCACAGAACCTCTGGGAGCCCTGGAGACCGTGCTGATGCTATGGAACCTGATGCAACCCTGCCTCCACTGTGACACCACAGAAGCTCGGGGAGCTCTGCAGACCGTGGGGATGCTGGCGAAGCTGACGGAACCCTGGGCACCACAGTGACGCTATGGAACCTGGTGGAACCGAGGGGCCACAGTGACACTGTGGGGCCTTTTGGAAGCAACAGGACCCTGGTGGGAAGCCACGGGATGATTAATCCTGCACGAACCTGCTCCAGGTGGGCTCCTCTCTCCCGGCTTCCACAGGTGCTGCTAGGATCCCACTCCGGCACTGGCTTGGCACGGGCTCACGGCTTCCTTTGGCAATGGCTCTGCTCCAGGATGGCATGCTGCAGAGAATGCAGGTAGATTTTGTGCTCACTCCTGGCATGCAGCTGGACAATAAAGCCTGATCCAGCCCCCCCTCAGCATATGTCCGGCTCTGGCATTGGGGCGGGGCAACTTTGGGAGCAGCCCCAGCCCTGCTCCTGCTCCCGGCTGGGCACCCAGCTGCTGGGACACAGGTGTGTCCTGATGCCACCGTCTACTCCTTTGAGAAGGGGAGGACAGAGTGCATCAGGGAGTTTGGTGTGGCTTACATGCGGCAAGGAGAAGGTGCAGCCCCAAACTGGCTTTCACTTCTAGAACCTTTTGCTATTGCGGGAGCAGCTGCTGGAGCTTTTCAACCGAGCTGCAAGAGTGAAAAGTGTGATGGCATGTCTATCTGAGAAGGAAGGTTCGGTGCCGCAGCCTGTTGTGCACAATTTATATGCTGATAAGAGAAGGGGGTGCTTTTGCAACGTTTTCCTTCCTGACACTTCTGTCTCTGTGAGCTTTAGCTGCTTGGACTCAGGGATACCGAAGGTATGTGAAAGTGACTGGGATGCGAGAATCATGTTGCACAGGGAACAGGGAAGGTCAGCAAATGTTTCCTGTCCTGGCACATCTCTCAGTCTGAACTGCAGCTGCAGATGCTTCACTTCCGCCAAGGACTCTGCCACCTTGAGAGAAGGATGCGCTCTATGGAGTTGAGAAAGAAAGTGCGTCTCACTAGCTTCTTTCCTCTACTTCATAGACAGCAAAGGGGCTATGAAAGGCAGCACTGGCTTTTTGTTCTAGGACTTCTTCTTTACAAGCAGCTGCTGGATGTTTGGAAGGGGGTTTGGGATATGCAAAAATGAGAGGCTAAGATGGTAAGAGGGTAAGATGGAAGTCATCTGGCAAAAGCAGAGCTCACAAAAGGGCCAGCTGAGAAAGCTCTTGCTGCCTACAACTTCAACTGCACCCCTCAAAGCAGCAGCACACACGCTGCTCTCGGCACTTTCCTTCTCAGCTCTACGCACCATCCTAAGCCTTGCCTCTCCCACACTCAGGATCCAAAGACAACGGCACCAGGGACTGCTCACACACTAAAGGCACCAGGACAAAAGGCTCACCAGCTTGGCCTTTGCATTCCCGCTGACAGCTCCACAGCTTGAACCCAGAGAACTGCCTGCTGCCAACAGCCTTTCCAATCACTCTGAGCACCTCATGACAAGGAGTGTGGGGAATGAATCTCCAGCAGCCTCCTGCCCCAGGCTGTCCCCCGGGAGCAGCCCTGCTCCAGGCCGTGACTGCCACCTGCACAGCCAAAGGACCCAGAGCCGGTGTTACACACCACGGCTGTGCCTGGCACAGAGACACCAGTGGCCACACAAGTGGCCATGGCACTGTCCACACACAGTCCCTGCTGCTGCTCCCCCAGCCGCTGGCACCAACTCCCAGCCACCCACTCCTAAAGCCACGGGGCCCACTGGGACACTGCGGGGGCTCGTGGAAGCCAGCGGCCATTGTGACACAGCGGGGCTGCACAGAGCCCACGGTGCTTTGTGACCCGTGGCTCCCAGGAGAGCCTTTGTGATGCTGGGGAACTACAAGGAAGCCTGGCTCCTCTGTGACACCACCACAGAAGCTCAGGGGAGCCCTGGAGACCGTGCTGATGCTATTGAACCTGATGCAACCCTGCCTCCTCTGTGACACCACAGAAGCTCTTGGAGCCCTGGAGACCGTGGTGATGCTATGGAACCTGATGCAACCCTGCCTCCTCTGTGACACCACAGAACCTCTGGGAGCCCTGGAGACCGTGCTGATGCTATGGAACCTGATGCAACCCTGCCTCCACTGTGACACCACAGAAGCTCAGGGAGCCCTGGAGACTGTGGTGATGCTATGGAACCTGATGCAACCCTGCCTCCACTGTGACACCACAGAACCTCTGGGAGCCCTGGAGACCGTGCTGATGCTATGGAACCTGATGCAACCCTGCCTCCACTGTGACACCACAGAAGCTCGGGGAGCTCTGCAGACCGTGGGGATGCTGGCGAAGCTGACGGAACCCTGGGCACCACAGTGACGCTATGGAACCTGGTGGAACCGAGGGGCCACAGTGACACTGTGGGGCCTTTTGGAAGCAACAGGACCCTGGTGGGAAGCCACGGGATGATTAATCCTGCACGAACCTGCTCCAGGTGGGCTCCTCTCTCCCGGCTTCCACAGGTGCTGCTAGGATCCCACTCCGGCACTGGCTTGGCACGGGCTCACGGCTTCCTTTGGCAATGGCTCTGCTCCAGGATGGCATGCTGCAGAGAATGCAGGTAGATTTTGTGCTCACTCCTGGCATGCAGCTGGACAATAAAGCCTGATCCAGCCCCCCCTCAGCATATGTCCGGCTCTGGCATTGGGGCGGGGCAACTTTGGGAGCAGCCCCAGCCCTGCTCCTGCTCCCGGCTGGGCACCCAGCTGCTGGGACACAGGTGTGTCCTGATGCCACCGTCTACTCCTTTGAGAAGGGGAGGACAGAGTGCATCAGGGAGTTTGGTGTGGCTTACATGCGGCAAGGAGAAGGTGCAGCCCCAAACTGGCTTTCACTTCTAGAACCTTTTGCTATTGCGGGAGCAGCTGCTGGAGCTTTTCAACCGAGCTGCAAGAGTGAAAAGTGTGATGGCATGTCTATCTGAGAAGGAAGGTTCGGTGCCGCAGCCTGTTGTGCACAATTTATATGCTGATAAGAGAAGGGGGTGCTTTTGCAACGTTTTCCTTCCTGACACTTCTGTCTCTGTGAGCTTTAGCTGCTTGGACTCAGGGATACCGAAGGTATGTGAAAGTGACTGGGATGCGAGAATCATGTTGCACAGGGAACAGGGAAGGTCAGCAAATGTTTCCTGTCCTGGCACATCTCTCAGTCTGAACTGCAGCTGCAGATGCTTCACTTCCGCCAAGGACTCTGCCACCTTGAGAGAAGGATGCGCTCTATGGAGTTGAGAAAGAAAGTGCGTCTCACTAGCTTCTTTCCTCTACTTCATAGACAGCAAAGGGGCTATGAAAGGCAGCACTGGCTTTTTGTTCTAGGACTTCTTCTTTACAAGCAGCTGCTGGATGTTTGGAAGGGGGTTTGGGATATGCAAAAATGAGAGGCTAAGATGGTAAGAGGGTAAGATGGAAGTCATCTGGCAAAAGCAGAGCTCACAAAAGGGCCAGCTGAGAAAGCTCTTGCTGCCTACAACTTCAACTGCACCCCTCAAAGCAGCAGCACACACGCTGCTCTCGGCACTTTCCTTCTCAGCTCTACGCACCATCCTAAGCCTTGCCTCTCCCACACTCAGGATCCAAAGACAACGGCACCAGGGACTGCTCACACACTAAAGGCACCAGGACAAAAGGCTCACCAGCTTGGCCTTTGCATTCCCGCTGACAGCTCCACAGCTTGAACCCAGAGAACTGCCTGCTGCCAACAGCCTTTCCAATCACTCTGAGCACCTCATGACAAGGAGTGTGGGGAATGAATCTCCAGCAGCCTCCTGCCCCAGGCTGTCCCCCGGGAGCAGCCCTGCTCCAGGCCGTGACTGCCACCTGCACAGCCAAAGGACCCAGAGCCGGTGTTACACAACCACGGCTGTGCCTGGCACAGAGACACCAGTGGCCACACAAGTGGCCATGGCACTGTCCACACACAGTCCCTGCTGCTGCTCCCCCAGCCGCTGGCACCAACTCCCAGCCACCCACTCCTAAAGCCACGGGGCCCACTGGGACACTGCGGGGGCTCGTGGAAGCCAGCGGCCATTGTGACACAGCGGGGCTGCACAGAGCCCACGGTGCTTTGTGACCCGTGGCTCCCAGGAGAGCCTTTGTGATGCTGGGGAACTACAAGGAAGCCTGGCTCCTCTGTGACACCACCACAGAAGCTCAGGGGAGCCCTGGAGACCGTGCTGATGCTATTGAACCTGATGCAACCCTGCCTCCTCTGTGACACCACAGAAGCTCTTGGAGCCCTGGAGACCGTGGTGATGCTATGGAACCTGATGCAACCCTGCCTCCTCTGTGACACCACAGAACCTCTGGGAGCCCTGGAGACCGTGCTGATGCTATGGAACCTGATGCAACCCTGCCTCCACTGTGACACCACAGAAGCTCAGGGAGCCCTGGAGACTGTGGTGATGCTATGGAACCTGATGCAACCCTGCCTCCACTGTGACACCACAGAACCTCTGGGAGCCCTGGAGACCGTGCTGATGCTATGGAACCTGATGCAACCCTGCCTCCACTGTGACACCACAGAAGCTCGGGGAGCTCTGCAGACCGTGGGGATGCTGGCGAAGCTGACGGAACCCTGGGCACCACAGTGACGCTATGGAACCTGGTGGAACCGAGGGGCCACAGTGACACTGTGGGGCCTTTTGGAAGCAACAGGACCCTGGTGGGAAGCCACGGGATGATTAATCCTGCACGAACCTGCTCCAGGTGGGCTCCTCTCTCCCGGCTTCCACAGGTGCTGCTAGGATCCCACTCCGGCACTGGCTTGGCACGGGCTCACGGCTTCCTTTGGCAATGGCTCTGCTCCAGGATGGCATGCTGCAGAGAATGCAGGTAGATTTTGTGCTCACTCCTGGCATGCAGCTGGACAATAAAGCCTGATCCAGCCCCCCCTCAGCATATGTCCGGCTCTGGCATTGGGGCGGGGCAACTTTGGGAGCAGCCCCAGCCCTGCTCCTGCTCCCGGCTGGGCACCCAGCTGCTGGGACACAGGTGTGTCCTGATGCCACCGTCTACTCCTTTGAGAAGGGGAGGACAGAGTGCATCAGGGAGTTTGGTGTGGCTTACATGCGGCAAGGAGAAGGTGCAGCCCCAAACTGGCTTTCACTTCTAGAACCTTTTGCTATTGCGGGAGCAGCTGCTGGAGCTTTTCAACCGAGCTGCAAGAGTGAAAAGTGTGATGGCATGTCTATCTGAGAAGGAAGGTTCGGTGCCGCAGCCTGTTGTGCACAATTTATATGCTGATAAGAGAAGGGGGTGCTTTTGCAACGTTTTCCTTCCTGACACTTCTGTCTCTGTGAGCTTTAGCTGCTTGGACTCAGGGATACCGAAGGTATGTGAAAGTGACTGGGATGCGAGAATCATGTTGCACAGGGAACAGGGAAGGTCAGCAAATGTTTCCTGTCCTGGCACATCTCTCAGTCTGAACTGCAGCTGCAGATGCTTCACTTCCGCCAAGGACTCTGCCACCTTGAGAGAAGGATGCGCTCTATGGAGTTGAGAAAGAAAGTGCGTCTCACTAGCTTCTTTCCTCTACTTCATAGACAGCAAAGGGGCTATGAAAGGCAGCACTGGCTTTTTGTTCTAGGACTTCTTCTTTACAAGCAGCTGCTGGATGTTTGGAAGGGGGTTTGGGATATGCAAAAATGAGAGGCTAAGATGGTAAGAGGGTAAGATGGAAGTCATCTGGCAAAAGCAGAGCTCACAAAAGGGCCAGCTGAGAAAGCTCTTGCTGCCTACAACTTCAACTGCACCCCTCAAAGCAGCAGCACACACGCTGCTCTCGGCACTTTCCTTCTCAGCTCTACGCACCATCCTAAGCCTTGCCTCTCCCACACTCAGGATCCAAAGACAACGGCACCAGGGACTGCTCACACACTAAAGGCACCAGGACAAAAGGCTCACCAGCTTGGCCTTTGCATTCCCGCTGACAGCTCCACAGCTTGAACCCAGAGAACTGCCTGCTGCCAACAGCCTTTCCAATCACTCTGAGCACCTCATGACAAGGAGTGTGGGGAATGAATCTCCAGCAGCCTCCTGCCCCAGGCTGTCCCCCGGGAGCAGCCCTGCTCCAGGCCGTGACTGCCACCTGCACAGCCAAAGGACCCAGAGCCGGTGTTACACAACCACGGCTGTGCCTGGCACAGAGACACCAGTGGCCACACAAGTGGCCATGGCACTGTCCACACACAGTCCCTGCTGCTGCTCCCCCAGCCGCTGGCACCAACTCCCAGCCACCCACTCCTAAAGCCACGGGGCCCACTGGGACACTGCGGGGGCTCGTGGAAGCCAGCGGCCATTGTGACACAGCGGGGCTGCACAGAGCCCACGGTGCTTTGTGACCCGTGGCTCCCAGGAGAGCCTTTGTGATGCTGGGGAACTACAAGGAAGCCTGGCTCCTCTGTGACACCACCACAGAAGCTCAGGGGAGCCCTGGAGACCGTGCTGATGCTATTGAACCTGATGCAACCCTGCCTCCTCTGTGACACCACAGAAGCTCTTGGAGCCCTGGAGACCGTGGTGATGCTATGGAACCTGATGCAACCCTGCCTCCTCTGTGACACCACAGAACCTCTGGGAGCCCTGGAGACCGTGCTGATGCTATGGAACCTGATGCAACCCTGCCTCCACTGTGACACCACAGAAGCTCAGGGAGCCCTGGAGACTGTGGTGATGCTATGGAACCTGATGCAACCCTGCCTCCACTGTGACACCACAGAACCTCTGGGAGCCCTGGAGACCGTGCTGATGCTATGGAACCTGATGCAACCCTGCCTCCACTGTGACACCACAGAAGCTCGGGGAGCTCTGCAGACCGTGGGGATGCTGGCGAAGCTGACGGAACCCTGGGCACCACAGTGACGCTATGGAACCTGGTGGAACCGAGGGGCCACAGTGACACTGTGGGGCCTTTTGGAAGCAACAGGACCCTGGTGGGAAGCCACGGGATGATTAATCCTGCACGAACCTGCTCCAGGTGGGCTCCTCTCTCCCGGCTTCCACAGGTGCTGCTAGGATCCCACTCCGGCACTGGCTTGGCACGGGCTCACGGCTTCCTTTGGCAATGGCTCTGCTCCAGGATGGCATGCTGCAGAGAATGCAGGTAGATTTTGTGCTCACTCCTGGCATGCAGCTGGACAATAAAGCCTGATCCAGCCCCCCCTCAGCATATGTCCGGCTCTGGCATTGGGGCGGGGCAACTTTGGGAGCAGCCCCAGCCCTGCTCCTGCTCCCGGCTGGGCACCCAGCTGCTGGGACACAGGTGTGTCCTGATGCCACCGTCTACTCCTTTGAGAAGGGGAGGACAGAGTGCATCAGGGAGTTTGGTGTGGCTTACATGCGGCAAGGAGAAGGTGCAGCCCCAAACTGGCTTTCACTTCTAGAACCTTTTGCTATTGCGGGAGCAGCTGCTGGAGCTTTTCAACCGAGCTGCAAGAGTGAAAAGTGTGATGGCATGTCTATCTGAGAAGGAAGGTTCGGTGCCGCAGCCTGTTGTGCACAATTTATATGCTGATAAGAGAAGGGGGTGCTTTTGCAACGTTTTCCTTCCTGACACTTCTGTCTCTGTGAGCTTTAGCTGCTTGGACTCAGGGATACCGAAGGTATGTGAAAGTGACTGGGATGCGAGAATCATGTTGCACAGGGAACAGGGAAGGTCAGCAAATGTTTCCTGTCCTGGCACATCTCTCAGTCTGAACTGCAGCTGCAGATGCTTCACTTCCGCCAAGGACTCTGCCACCTTGAGAGAAGGATGCGCTCTATGGAGTTGAGAAAGAAAGTGCGTCTCACTAGCTTCTTTCCTCTACTTCATAGACAGCAAAGGGGCTATGAAAGGCAGCACTGGCTTTTTGTTCTAGGACTTCTTCTTTACAAGCAGCTGCTGGATGTTTGGAAGGGGGTTTGGGATATGCAAAAATGAGAGGCTAAGATGGTAAGAGGGTAAGATGGAAGTCATCTGGCAAAAGCAGAGCTCACAAAAGGGCCAGCTGAGAAAGCTCTTGCTGCCTACAACTTCAACTGCACCCCTCAAAGCAGCAGCACACACGCTGCTCTCGGCACTTTCCTTCTCAGCTCTACGCACCATCCTAAGCCTTGCCTCTCCCACACTCAGGATCCAAAGACAACGGCACCAGGGACTGCTCACACACTAAAGGCACCAGGACAAAAGGCTCACCAGCTTGGCCTTTGCATTCCCGCTGACAGCTCCACAGCTTGAACCCAGAGAACTGCCTGCTGCCAACAGCCTTTCCAATCACTCTGAGCACCTCATGACAAGGAGTGTGGGGAATGAATCTCCAGCAGCCTCCTGCCCCAGGCTGTCCCCCGGGAGCAGCCCTGCTCCAGGCCGTGACTGCCACCTGCACAGCCAAAGGACCCAGAGCCGGTGTTACACACCACGGCTGTGCCTGGCACAGAGACACCAGTGGCCACACAAGTGGCCATGGCACTGTCCACACACAGTCCCTGCTGCTGCTCCCCCAGCCGCTGGCACCAACTCCCAGCCACCCACTCCTAAAGCCACGGGGCCCACTGGGACACTGCGGGGGCTCGTGGAAGCCAGCGGCCATTGTGACACAGCGGGGCTGCACAGAGCCCACGGTGCTTTGTGACCCGTGGCTCCCAGGAGAGCCTTTGTGATGCTGGGGAACTACAAGGAAGCCTGGCTCCTCTGTGACACCACCACAGAAGCTCAGGGGAGCCCTGGAGACCGTGCTGATGCTATTGAACCTGATGCAACCCTGCCTCCTCTGTGACACCACAGAAGCTCTTGGAGCCCTGGAGACCGTGGTGATGCTATGGAACCTGATGCAACCCTGCCTCCTCTGTGACACCACAGAACCTCTGGGAGCCCTGGAGACCGTGCTGATGCTATGGAACCTGATGCAACCCTGCCTCCACTGTGACACCACAGAAGCTCAGGGAGCCCTGGAGACTGTGGTGATGCTATGGAACCTGATGCAACCCTGCCTCCACTGTGACACCACAGAACCTCTGGGAGCCCTGAAGACCGTGCTGATGCTATGGAACCTGATGCAACCCTGCCTCCACTGTGACACCACAGAAGCTCGGGGAGCTCTGCAGACCGTGGGGATGCTGGCGAAGCTGACGGAACCCTGGGCACCACAGTGACGCTATGGAACCTGGTGGAACCGAGGGGCCACAGTGACACTGTGGGGCCTTTTGGAAGCAACAGGACCCTGGTGGGAAGCCACGGGATGATTAATCCTGCACGAACCTGCTCCAGGTGGGCTCCTCTCTCCCGGCTTCCACAGGTGCTGCTAGGATCCCACTCCGGCACTGGCTTGGCACGGGCTCACGGCTTCCTTTGGCAATGGCTCTGCTCCAGGATGGCATGCTGCAGAGAATGCAGGTAGATTTTGTGCTCACTCCTGGCATGCAGCTGGACAATAAAGCCTGATCCAGCCCCCCCTCAGCATATGTCCGGCTCTGGCATTGGGGCGGGGCAACTTTGGGAGCAGCCCCAGCCCTGCTCCTGCTCCCGGCTGGGCACCCAGCTGCTGGGACACAGGTGTGTCCTGATGCCACCGTCTACTCCTTTGAGAAGGGGAGGACAGAGTGCATCAGGGAGTTTGGTGTGGCTTACATGCGGCAAGGAGAAGGTGCAGCCCCAAACTGGCTTTCACTTCTAGAACCTTTTGCTATTGCGGGAGCAGCTGCTGGAGCTTTTCAACCGAGCTGCAAGAGTGAAAAGTGTGATGGCATGTCTATCTGAGAAGGAAGGTTCGGTGCCGCAGCCTGTTGTGCACAATTTATATGCTGATAAGAGAAGGGGGTGCTTTTGCAACGTTTTCCTTCCTGACACTTCTGTCTCTGTGAGCTTTAGCTGCTTGGACTCAGGGATACCGAAGGTATGTGAAAGTGACTGGGATGCGAGAATCATGTTGCACAGGGAACAGGGAAGGTCAGCAAATGTTTCCTGTCCTGGCACATCTCTCAGTCTGAACTGCAGCTGCAGATGCTTCACTTCCGCCAAGGACTCTGCCACCTTGAGAGAAGGATGCGCTCTATGGAGTTGAGAAAGAAAGTGCGTCTCACTAGCTTCTTTCCTCTACTTCATAGACAGCAAAGGGGCTATGAAAGGCAGCACTGGCTTTTTGTTCTAGGACTTCTTCTTTACAAGCAGCTGCTGGATGTTTGGAAGGGGGTTTGGGATATGCAAAAATGAGAGGCTAAGATGGTAAGAGGGTAAGATGGAAGTCATCTGGCAAAAGCAGAGCTCACAAAAGGGCCAGCTGAGAAAGCTCTTGCTGCCTACAACTTCAACTGCACCCCTCAAAGCAGCAGCACACACGCTGCTCTCGGCACTTTCCTTCTCAGCTCTACGCACCATCCTAAGCCTTGCCTCTCCCACACTCAGGATCCAAAGACAACGGCACCAGGGACTGCTCACACACTAAAGGCACCAGGACAAAAGGCTCACCAGCTTGGCCTTTGCATTCCCGCTGACAGCTCCACAGCTTGAACCCAGAGAACTGCCTGCTGCCAACAGCCTTTCCAATCACTCTGAGCACCTCATGACAAGGAGTGTGGGGAATGAATCTCCAGCAGCCTCCTGCCCCAGGCTGTCCCCCGGGAGCAGCCCTGCTCCAGGCCGTGACTGCCACCTGCACAGCCAAAGGACCCAGAGCCGGTGTTACACAACCACGGCTGTGCCTGGCACAGAGACACCAGTGGCCACACAAGTGGCCATGGCACTGTCCACACACAGTCCCTGCTGCTGCTCCCCCAGCCGCTGGCACCAACTCCCAGCCACCCACTCCTAAAGCCACGGGGCCCACTGGGACACTGCGGGGGCTCGTGGAAGCCAGCGGCCATTGTGACACAGCGGGGCTGCACAGAGCCCACGGTGCTTTGTGACCCGTGGCTCCCAGGAGAGCCTTTGTGATGCTGGGGAACTACAAGGAAGCCTGGCTCCTCTGTGACACCACCACAGAAGCTCAGGGGAGCCCTGGAGACCGTGCTGATGCTATTGAACCTGATGCAACCCTGCCTCCTCTGTGACACCACAGAAGCTCTTGGAGCCCTGGAGACCGTGGTGATGCTATGGAACCTGATGCAACCCTGCCTCCTCTGTGACACCACAGAACCTCTGGGAGCCCTGGAGACCGTGCTGATGCTATGGAACCTGATGCAACCCTGCCTCCACTGTGACACCACAGAAGCTCAGGGAGCCCTGGAGACTGTGGTGATGCTATGGAACCTGATGCAACCCTGCCTCCACTGTGACACCACAGAACCTCTGGGAGCCCTGGAGACCGTGCTGATGCTATGGAACCTGATGCAACCCTGCCTCCACTGTGACACCACAGAAGCTCGGGGAGCTCTGCAGACCGTGGGGATGCTGGCGAAGCTGACGGAACCCTGGGCACCACAGTGACGCTATGGAACCTGGTGGAACCGAGGGGCCACAGTGACACTGTGGGGCCTTTTGGAAGCAACAGGACCCTGGTGGGAAGCCACGGGATGATTAATCCTGCACGAACCTGCTCCAGGTGGGCTCCTCTCTCCCGGCTTCCACAGGTGCTGCTAGGATCCCACTCCGGCACTGGCTTGGCACGGGCTCACGGCTTCCTTTGGCAATGGCTCTGCTCCAGGATGGCATGCTGCAGAGAATGCAGGTAGATTTTGTGCTCACTCCTGGCATGCAGCTGGACAATAAAGCCTGATCCAGCCCCCCCTCAGCATATGTCCGGCTCTGGCATTGGGGCGGGGCAACTTTGGGAGCAGCCCCAGCCCTGCTCCTGCTCCCGGCTGGGCACCCAGCTGCTGGGACACAGGTGTGTCCTGATGCCACCGTCTACTCCTTTGAGAAGGGGAGGACAGAGTGCATCAGGGAGTTTGGTGTGGCTTACATGCGGCAAGGAGAAGGTGCAGCCCCAAACTGGCTTTCACTTCTAGAACCTTTTGCTATTGCGGGAGCAGCTGCTGGAGCTTTTCAACCGAGCTGCAAGAGTGAAAAGTGTGATGGCATGTCTATCTGAGAAGGAAGGTTCGGTGCCGCAGCCTGTTGTGCACAATTTATATGCTGATAAGAGAAGGGGGTGCTTTTGCAACGTTTTCCTTCCTGACACTTCTGTCTCTGTGAGCTTTAGCTGCTTGGACTCAGGGATACCGAAGGTATGTGAAAGTGACTGGGATGCGAGAATCATGTTGCACAGGGAACAGGGAAGGTCAGCAAATGTTTCCTGTCCTGGCACATCTCTCAGTCTGAACTGCAGCTGCAGATGCTTCACTTCCGCCAAGGACTCTGCCACCTTGAGAGAAGGATGCGCTCTATGGAGTTGAGAAAGAAAGTGCGTCTCACTAGCTTCTTTCCTCTACTTCATAGACAGCAAAGGGGCTATGAAAGGCAGCACTGGCTTTTTGTTCTAGGACTTCTTCTTTACAAGCAGCTGCTGGATGTTTGGAAGGGGGTTTGGGATATGCAAAAATGAGAGGCTAAGATGGTAAGAGGGTAAGATGGAAGTCATCTGGCAAAAGCAGAGCTCACAAAAGGGCCAGCTGAGAAAGCTCTTGCTGCCTACAACTTCAACTGCACCCCTCAAAGCAGCAGCACACACGCTGCTCTCGGCACTTTCCTTCTCAGCTCTACGCACCATCCTAAGCCTTGCCTCTCCCACACTCAGGATCCAAAGACAACGGCACCAGGGACTGCTCACACACTAAAGGCACCAGGACAAAAGGCTCACCAGCTTGGCCTTTGCATTCCCGCTGACAGCTCCACAGCTTGAACCCAGAGAACTGCCTGCTGCCAACAGCCTTTCCAATCACTCTGAGCACCTCATGACAAGGAGTGTGGGGAATGAATCTCCAGCAGCCTCCTGCCCCAGGCTGTCCCCCGGGAGCAGCCCTGCTCCAGGCCGTGACTGCCACCTGCACAGCCAAAGGACCCAGAGCCGGTGTTACACACCACGGCTGTGCCTGGCACAGAGACACCAGTGGCCACACAAGTGGCCATGGCACTGTCCACACACAGTCCCTGCTGCTGCTCCCCCAGCTGCTGGCACCAACTCCCAGCCACCCACTCCTAAAGCCACGGGGCCCACTGGGACACTGCGGGGGCTCGTGGAAGCCAGCGGCCATTGTGACACAGCGGGGCTGCACAGAGCCCACGGTGCTTTGTGACCCGTGGCTCCCAGGAGAGCCTTTGTGATGCTGGGGAACTACAAGGAAGCCTGGCTCCTCTGTGACACCACCACAGAAGCTCAGGGGAGCCCTGGAGACCGTGCTGATGCTATTGAACCTGATGCAACCCTGCCTCCTCTGTGACACCACAGAAGCTCTTGGAGCCCTGGAGACCGTGGTGATGCTATGGAACCTGATGCAACCCTGCCTCCTCTGTGACACCACAGAACCTCTGGGAGCCCTGGAGACCGTGCTGATGCTATGGAACCTGATGCAACCCTGCCTCCACTGTGACACCACAGAAGCTCAGGGAGCCCTGGAGACTGTGGTGATGCTATGGAACCTGATGCAACCCTGCCTCCACTGTGACACCACAGAACCTCTGGGAGCCCTGGAGACCGTGCTGATGCTATGGAACCTGATGCAACCCTGCCTCCACTGTGACACCACAGAAGCTCGGGGAGCTCTGCAGACCGTGGGGATGCTGGCGAAGCTGACGGAACCCTGGGCACCACAGTGACGCTATGGAACCTGGTGGAACCGAGGGGCCACAGTGACACTGTGGGGCCTTTTGGAAGCAACAGGACCCTGGTGGGAAGCCACGGGATGATTAATCCTGCACGAACCTGCTCCAGGTGGGCTCCTCTCTCCCGGCTTCCACAGGTGCTGCTAGGATCCCACTCCGGCACTGGCTTGGCACGGGCTCACGGCTTCCTTTGGCAATGGCTCTGCTCCAGGATGGCATGCTGCAGAGAATGCAGGTAGATTTTGTGCTCACTCCTGGCATGCAGCTGGACAATAAAGCCTGATCCAGCCCCCCCTCAGCATATGTCCGGCTCTGGCATTGGGGCGGGGCAACTTTGGGAGCAGCCCCAGCCCTGCTCCTGCTCCCGGCTGGGCACCCAGCTGCTGGGACACAGGTGTGTCCTGATGCCACCGTCTACTCCTTTGAGAAGGGGAGGACAGAGTGCATCAGGGAGTTTGGTGTGGCTTACATGCGGCAAGGAGAAGGTGCAGCCCCAAACTGGCTTTCACTTCTAGAACCTTTTGCTATTGCGGGAGCAGCTGCTGGAGCTTTTCAACCGAGCTGCAAGAGTGAAAAGTGTGATGGCATGTCTATCTGAGAAGGAAGGTTCGGTGCCGCAGCCTGTTGTGCACAATTTATATGCTGATAAGAGAAGGGGGTGCTTTTGCAACGTTTTCCTTCCTGACACTTCTGTCTCTGTGAGCTTTAGCTGCTTGGACTCAGGGATACCGAAGGTATGTGAAAGTGACTGGGATGCGAGAATCATGTTGCACAGGGAACAGGGAAGGTCAGCAAATGTTTCCTGTCCTGGCACATCTCTCAGTCTGAACTGCAGCTGCAGATGCTTCACTTCCGCCAAGGACTCTGCCACCTTGAGAGAAGGATGCGCTCTATGGAGTTGAGAAAGAAAGTGCGTCTCACTAGCTTCTTTCCTCTACTTCATAGACAGCAAAGGGGCTATGAAAGGCAGCACTGGCTTTTTGTTCTAGGACTTCTTCTTTACAAGCAGCTGCTGGATGTTTGGAAGGGGGTTTGGGATATGCAAAAATGAGAGGCTAAGATGGTAAGAGGGTAAGATGGAAGTCATCTGGCAAAAGCAGAGCTCACAAAAGGGCCAGCTGAGAAAGCTCTTGCTGCCTACAACTTCAACTGCACCCCTCAAAGCAGCAGCACACACGCTGCTCTCGGCACTTTCCTTCTCAGCTCTACGCACCATCCTAAGCCTTGCCTCTCCCACACTCAGGATCCAAAGACAACGGCACCAGGGACTGCTCACACACTAAAGGCACCAGGACAAAAGGCTCACCAGCTTGGCCTTTGCATTCCCGCTGACAGCTCCACAGCTTGAACCCAGAGAACTGCCTGCTGCCAACAGCCTTTCCAATCACTCTGAGCACCTCATGACAAGGAGTGTGGGGAATGAATCTCCAGCAGCCTCCTGCCCCAGGCTGTCCCCCGGGAGCAGCCCTGCTCCAGGCCGTGACTGCCACCTGCACAGCCAAAGGACCCAGAGCCGGTGTTACACAACCACGGCTGTGCCTGGCACAGAGACACCAGTGGCCACACAAGTGGCCATGGCACTGTCCACACACAGTCCCTGCTGCTGCTCCCCCAGCCGCTGGCACCAACTCCCAGCCACCCACTCCTAAAGCCACGGGGCCCACTGGGACACTGCGGGGGCTCGTGGAAGCCAGCGGCCATTGTGACACAGCGGGGCTGCACAGAGCCCACGGTGCTTTGTGACCCGTGGCTCCCAGGAGAGCCTTTGTGATGCTGGGGAACTACAAGGAAGCCTGGCTCCTCTGTGACACCACCACAGAAGCTCAGGGGAGCCCTGGAGACCGTGCTGATGCTATTGAACCTGATGCAACCCTGCCTCCTCTGTGACACCACAGAAGCTCTTGGAGCCCTGGAGACCGTGGTGATGCTATGGAACCTGATGCAACCCTGCCTCCTCTGTGACACCACAGAACCTCTGGGAGCCCTGGAGACCGTGCTGATGCTATGGAACCTGATGCAACCCTGCCTCCACTGTGACACCACAGAAGCTCAGGGAGCCCTGGAGACTGTGGTGATGCTATGGAACCTGATGCAACCCTGCCTCCACTGTGACACCACAGAACCTCTGGGAGCCCTGGAGACCGTGCTGATGCTATGGAACCTGATGCAACCCTGCCTCCACTGTGACACCACAGAAGCTCGGGGAGCTCTGCAGACCGTGGGGATGCTGGCGAAGCTGACGGAACCCTGGGCACCACAGTGACGCTATGGAACCTGGTGGAACCGAGGGGCCACAGTGACACTGTGGGGCCTTTTGGAAGCAACAGGACCCTGGTGGGAAGCCACGGGATGATTAATCCTGCACGAACCTGCTCCAGGTGGGCTCCTCTCTCCCGGCTTCCACAGGTGCTGCTAGGATCCCACTCCGGCACTGGCTTGGCACGGGCTCACGGCTTCCTTTGGCAATGGCTCTGCTCCAGGATGGCATGCTGCAGAGAATGCAGGTAGATTTTGTGCTCACTCCTGGCATGCAGCTGGACAATAAAGCCTGATCCAGCCCCCCCTCAGCATATGTCCGGCTCTGGCATTGGGGCGGGGCAACTTTGGGAGCAGCCCCAGCCCTGCTCCTGCTCCCGGCTGGGCACCCAGCTGCTGGGACACAGGTGTGTCCTGATGCCACCGTCTACTCCTTTGAGAAGGGGAGGACAGAGTGCATCAGGGAGTTTGGTGTGGCTTACATGCGGCAAGGAGAAGGTGCAGCCCCAAACTGGCTTTCACTTCTAGAACCTTTTGCTATTGCGGGAGCAGCTGCTGGAGCTCTTTTCAACCGAGCTGCAAGAGTGAAAAGTGTGATGGCAATGTCTATCTGAGAAGGAAGGTTCGGTGCCGCAGCCTGTTGTGCACAATTTATATGCTGATAAGAGAAGGGGGTGCTTTTTGCAACGTTTTCCTTCCTGACACTTCTGTCTCTGTGAGCTTTAGCTGCTTGGACTCAGGGATACCGAAGGTATGTGAAAGTGACTGGGATGCGAGAATCATGTTGCACAGGGAACAGGGAAGGTCAGCAAATGTTCCTGTCCTGGCACATCTCTCAGTCTGAACTGCAGCTGCAGATGCTTCACTTCCGCCAAGGACTCTGCCACCTTGAGAGAAGGATGCGCTCTATGGAGTTGAGAAAGAAAGTGCGTCTCACTAGCTTCTTTCCTCTACTTCATAGACAGCAAAGGGGCTATGAAAGGCAGCACTGGCTTTTTGTTCTAGGACTTCTTCTTTACAAGCAGCTGCTGGATGTTTGGAAGGGGGTTTGGGATATGCAAAAATGAGAGGCTAAGATGGTAAGAGGGTAAGATGGAAGTCATCTGGCAAAAGCAGAGCTCACAAAAGGGCCAGCTGAGAAAGCTCTTGCTGCCTACAACTTCAACTGCACCCCTCAAAGCAGCAGCACACACGCTGCTCTCGGCACTTCCTTCTCAGCTCTACGCACCATCCTAAGCCTTGCCTCTCCCACACTCAGGATCCAAAGACAACGGCACCAGGGACTGCTCACACACTAAAGGCACCAGGACAAAAGGCTCACCAGCTTGGCCTTTGCATTCCCGCTGACAGCTCCACAGCTTGAACCCAGAGAACTGCCTGCTGCCAACAGCCTTTCCAATCACTCTGAGCACCTCATGACAAGGAGTGTGGGGAATGAATCTCCAGCAGCCTCCTGCCCAGGCTGTCCCCCGGGAGCAGCCCTGCTCCAGGCCGTGACTGCCACCTGCACAGCCAAAGGACCCAGAGCCGGTGTTACACAACCACGGCTGTGCCTGGCACAGAGACACCAGTGGCCACACAAGTGGCCATGGCACTGTCCACACACAGTCCCTGCTGCTGCTCCCCCAGCCGCTGGCACCAACTCCCAGCCACCCACTCCTAAAGCCACGGGGCCCACTGGGACACTGCGGGGGCTCGTGGAAGCCAGCGGCCATTGTGACACAGCGGGGCTGCACAGAGCCCACGGTGCTTTGTGACCCGTGGCTCCCAGGAGAGCCTTTGTGATGCTGGGGAACTACAAGGAAGCCTGGCTCCGCTGTGACACCACCACAGAAGCTCAGGGGAGCCCTGGAGACCGTGCTGATGCTATTGAACCTGATGCAACCCTGCCTCCTCTGTGACACCACAGAAGCTCTTGGAGCCCTGGAGACCGTGGTGATGCTATGGAACCTGATGCAACCCTGCCTCCTCTGTGACACCACAGAACCTCTGGGAGCCCTGGAGACCGTGCTGATGCTATGAACCTGATGCAACCCTGCCTCCACTGTGACACCACAGAAGCTCAGGGAGCCCTGGAGACTGTGGTGATGCTATGAACCTGATGCAACCCTGCCTCCACTGTGACACCACAGAACCTCTGGGAGCCCTGGAGACCGTGCTGATGCCTATGGAACCTGATGCAACCCTGCCTCCACTGTGACACCACAGAAGCTCGGGGAGCTCTGCAGACCGTGGGGATGCTGGCGAAGCTGACGGAACCCTGGGCACCACAGTGACGCTATGGAACCTGGTGGAACCGAGGGGCCACAGTGACACTGTGGGGCCTTTTGGAAGCAACAGGACCCTGGTGGGAAGCCACGGGATGATTAATCCTGCACGAACCTGCTCCAGGTGGGCTCCTCTCTCCCGGCTTCCACAGGTGCTGCTAGATCCCACTCCGGCACTGGCTTGGCACGGGCTCACGGCTTCCTTTGGCAATGGCTCTGCTCCAGGATGGCATGCTGCAGAGAATGCAGGTAGATTTTGTGCTCACTCCTGGCATGCAGCTGGACAATAAAGCCTGATCCCAGCCCCCCCTCAGCATATGTCCGGCTCTGGCATTGGGGCGGGGCAACTTTGGGAGCAGCCCCAGCCCTGCTCCTGCTCCCGGCTGGGCACCCAGCTGCTGGGACACAGGTGTGTCCTGATGCCACCGTCTACTCCTTGAGAAGGGGAGGACAGAGTGCATCAGGGAGTTTGGTGTGGCTTACATGCGGCAAGGAGAAGGTGCAGCCCCAAACTGGCTTTCACTTCTAGAACCTTTTGCTATTGCGGGAGCAGCTGCTGGAGCTTTTCAACCGAGCTGCAAGAGTGAAAAGTGTGATGGCATGTCTATCTGAGAAGGAAGGTTCGGTGCCGCAGGCCCTGTTGTGCACAATTATATGCTGATAAGAGGAAGGGGGTGCTTTTGCAACGTTTTCCTTCCTGACACTTCTGTCTCTGTGAGCTTTAGCTGCTTGGACTCAGGGATACCGAAGGTATGTGAAAGTGACTGGGATGCGAGAATCATGTTGCACAGGGAACAGGGAAGGTCAGCAAATGTTTCCTGTCCTGGCACATCTCTCAGTCTGAACTGCAGCTGCAGATGCTTCACTTCCGCCAAGGACTCTGCCACCTTGAGAGAAGGATGCGCTCTATGGAGTTGAGAAAGAAAGTGCGTCTCACTAGCTTCTTTCTCTACTTCATAGACAGCAAAGGGGCTATGAAAGGCAGCACTGGCTTTTTGTTCTAGGACTTCTTCTTTACAAGCAGCTGCTGGATGTTTGGAAGGGGGTTTGGATATGCAAAAATGAGAGGCTAAGATGGTAAGAGGGTAAGATGGGAAGTCATCTGGCAAAGCAGAGCTCACAAAAGGGCCAGCTGAGAAAGCTCTTGCTGCCTACAACTTCAACTGCACCCCTCAAAGCAGCAGCACACACGCTGCTCTCCGGCACTTTCCCTTCTCAGCTCTACGCACCATCCTAAGCCTTGCCTCTCCCACACTCAAGGATCCAAAGACAACGGCACCAGGGACTGCTCACACACTAAAGGCACCAGGACAAAAGGCTCACCAGCTTGGCCTTTGCATTCCCGCTGACAGCTCCACAGCTTGAACCCAGAGAACTGCCTGCTGCCAACAGCCTTTCCAATCACTCTGAGCACCTCATGACAAGGAGTGTGGGGAATGAATCTCCAGCAGCCTCCTGCCCCAGGCTGTCCCCCGGGAGCAGCCCTGCTCCAGGCCGTGACTGCCACCTGCACAAGCCAAAGGACCCAGAGCCGGTGTTACACACCACGGCTGTGGCCTGGCACAGAGACACCAGTGGCCACACAAGTGGCCATGGCACTGTCCACACACAGTCCCTGCTGCTGCTCCCCCAGCCGCTGGCACCAACTCCCAGCCACCACTCCTAAAGCCACGGGGCCCACTGGGACACTGCGGGGGCTCGTGGAAGCCAGCGGCCATTGTGACACAGCGGGGCTGCACAGAGCCCACGGTGCTTTGTGACCCGTGGCTCCCAGGAGAGCCTTTGTGATGCTGGGGAACTACAAGGAAGCCTGGCTCCTCTGTGACACCACCACAGAAGCTCAGGGGAGCCCTGGAGACCGTGCTGATGCTATTGAACCTGATGCAACCCTGCCTCCTCTGTGACACCACAGAAGCTCTTGGAGCCCTGGAGACCGTGGTGATGCTATGGAACCTGATGCAACCCTGCCTCCTCTGTGACACCACAGAACCTCTGGGAGCCCTGGAGACCGTGCTGATGCTATGGAACCTGATGCAACCTGCCTCCACTGTGACACCACAGAAGCTCAGGGAGCCCTGGAGACTGTGGTGATGCTATGGAACCTGATGCAACCCTGCCTCCACTGTGACACCACAGAACCTCTGGGAGCCCTGAAGACCGTGCTGATGCTATGGAACCTGATGCAACCCTGCCTCCACTGTGACACCACAGAAGCTCGGGGAGCTCTGCAGACCGTGGGGATGCTGGCGAAGCTGACGGAACCCTGGGCACCACAGTGACGCTATGGAACCTGGTGGAACCGAGGGGCCACAGTGACACTGTGGGGCCTTTTGGAAGCAACAGGACCTGGTGGGAAGCACGGGATGATTAATCCTGCACGAACCTGCTCCAGGTGGGCTCCTCTCTCCCGGCTTCCACAGGTGCTGCTAGGGATCCCACTCCGGCACTGGCTTGGCACGGGCTCACGGCTTCCTTTGGCAATGGCTCTGCTCCAGGATGGCATGCTGCAGAGAATGCAGGTAGATTTTGTGCTCACTCCTGGCATGCAGCTGGACAATAAAGCCTGATCCAGCCCCCCCTCAGCATATGTCCGGCTCTGGCATTGGGGCGGGGCAACTTTGGGAGCAGGCCCCAGCCCTGCTCCTGCTCCCGGCTGGGCACCCAGCTGCTGGGACACAGGTGTGTCCTGATGCCACCGTCTACTCCTTTGAGAAGGGGAGGACAGAGTGCATCAGGGAGTTTGGTGTGGCTTACATGCGGCAAGGAGAAGGTGCAGCCCCAAACTGGCTTTCACTTCTAGAACCTTTTGCTATTGCGGGAGCAGCCTGCTGAGCTTTTCAACCGAGCTGCAAGAGTGAAAAGTGTGATGGCATGTCTATCTGAGAAGGAAGGTTCGGTGCCGCAGCCTGTTGTGCACAATTTATATGCTGATAAGAGAAGGGGGTGCTTTTGCAACGTTTTCCTTCCTGACACTTCTGTCTCTGTGAGCTTTAGCTGCTTGGACTCAGGGATACCGAAGGTATGTGAAAGTGACTGGGATGCGAGAATCATGTTGCACAGGGAACAGGGAAGGTCAGCAAATGTTTCCTGTCCTGGCACATCTCTCAGTCTGAACTGCAGCTGCAGATGCTTCACTTCCGCCAAGGACTCTGCCACCTTGAGAGAAGGATGCGCTCTATGGAGTTGAGAAAGAAAGAGGCGTCTCACTAGCTTCTTTCCTCTACTTCATAGACAGCAAAGGGGCTATGAAAGGCAGCACCTGGCTTTTTGTTCTAGGACTTCTTCTTACAAGCAGCTGCTGGATGTTTGGAAGGGGGTTTGGGATATGCAAAAAATGAGAGGCTAAGATGGTAAGAGGGTAAGATGGAAGTCATCTGGCAAAAAGCAGAGCTCACAAAAGGGCCAGCTGAGAAAGCTCTTGCTGCCTACAACTCAACTGCACCCCTCAAAGCAGCAGCACACACGCTGCTCTCGGCACTTTCCTTCTCAGCTCTACGCACCATCCTAAGCCTTGCCTCTCCCACACTCAGGATCCAAAGACAACGGCACCAGGGACTGCTCACACACTAAAGGCACCAGGACAAAAGGCTCACCAGCTTGGCCTTTGCATTCCCGCTGACAGCTCCACAGCTTGAACCCAGAGAACTGCCTGCTGCCAACAGCCTTCCAATCACTCTGAGCACCTCATGACAAGGAGTGTGGGGAATGAATCTCCAGCAGCCTCCTGCCCCAGGCTGTCCCCCGGGAGCAGCCCTGCTCCAGGCCGTGACTGCCACCTGCACAGCCAAAGGACCCAGAGCCGGTGTTACACAACCACGGCTGTGCCTGGCAACAGAGACACCAGTGGCCACACAAGTGGCCATGGCACTGTCCACACACAGTCCCTGCTGCTGCTCCCCAGCCGCTGGCAACCAACTCCCAGCCACCCACTCCTAAAGCCACGGGGCCCACTGGGACACTGCGGGGGCTCGTGGAAGCCAGCGGCCATTGTGACACAGCGGGGCTGCACAGAGCCCACGGTGCTTTGTGACCCGTGGCTCCCAGGCGAGCCTTTGTGATGCTGGGGAACTACAAGGAAGCCTGGCTCCTCTGTGACACCACACAGAAGCTCAGGGGAGCCCTGGAGAACCGTGCTGATGCTATTGAACCTGATGCAACCCTGCCTCCTCTGTGACACCACAGAAGCTCTTGGAGCCCCTGGAGACCGTGGTGATGCTATGGAACCTGATGCAACCCTGCCTCCTCTGTGACACCACAGAACCTCTGGGAGCCCTGGAGACCGTGCTGATGCTATGGAACCTGATGCAACCCTGCCTCCACTGTGACACCACAGAAGCTCAGGGAGCCCTGGAGACTGTGGTGATGCTATGGAACCTGATTGCAACCCTGCCTCCACTGTGACACCACAGAACCTCTGGGAGCCCTGGAGACCGTGCTGATGCTTATGGAACCTGATGCAACCCTGCCTCCACTGTGACACCACAGAAGCTCGGGGAGCTCTGCAGACCGTGGGGATGCTGGCGAAGCTGACGGAACCCTGGGCACCACAGTGACGCTATGGACCTGGTGGAACCGAGGGGCCACAGTGACACTGTGGGGCCTTTTGGAAGCAACAGGACCCTGGTGGGAAGCCACGGGATGATTAATCCTGCACGAACCTGCTCCAGGTGGGCTCCTCTCTCCCGGCTTCCACAGGTGCTGCTAGGATCCCACTCCGGCACTGGCTTGGCACGGGCTCACGGCTTCCTTTGGCAATGGCTCTGCTCCAGGATGGCATGCTGCAGAGAATGCAGGTAGATTTTGTGCTCACTCCTGCATGCAGCTGGACAATAAAGCCTGATCCAGCCCCCCTCAGCATATGTCCGGCTCTGGCATTGGGCGGGGCAACTTTGGGAGCAGCCCCAGCCCTGCTCCTGCTCCCCGGCTGGGCACCCAGCTGCTGGGACACAGGTGTGTCCTGATGCCACCGTCTACTCCTTTGAGAAGGGGAGGACAGAGTGCATCAGGGAGTTTGGTGTGGCTTACATGCGGCAAGGAGAAGGTGCAGCCCCAAACTGGCTTTCACTTCTAGAACCTTTTGCTATTGCGGGAGCAGCTGCTGAGCTTTTCAACCGAGCTGCAAGAGTGAAAAGTGTGATGGCATGTCTATCTGAGAAGGAAGGTTCGGTGCCGCAGCCTGTTGTGCACAATTTATATGCTGATAGAGAAGGGGGTGCTTTGCAACGTTTCCTTCCTGACACTTCTGTCTCTGTGAGCTTTAGCTGCTTGGACTCAGGGATACCGAAGGTATGTGAAAGTGACTGGGATGCCGAGAATCATGTTGCACAGGGAACAGGGAAGGTCAGCAAATGTTTCCTGTCCTGGCACATCTCTCAGTCTGAACTGCAGCTGCAGATGCTTCACTTCCGCCAAGGACTCTGCACCTTGAGAGAAGGATGCGCTCTATGGAGTTGAGAAAGAAAGTGCGTCTCACTAGCTTCTTTCCTCTACTTCATAGACAGCAAAGGGGCTGTGAAAGGCAGCACTGGCTTTTTGTTCTAGGACTTCTTCTTTACAAGCAGCTGCTGGATGTTTGGAAGGGGGTTTGGGATATGCAAAAATGAGAGGCTAAGATGTAAGAGGGTAAGATGGAAGTCATCTGGCAAAAGCAGAGCTCACAAAAGGGCCAGCTGAGAAAGCTCTTGCTGCCTACAACTTCAACTGCACCCCTCAAAGCAGCAGCACACACGCTGCTCTCGGCACTTTCCTTCTCAGCTCTACGCACCATCCTAAGCCTGCCTCTCCCACACTCAGGATCCAAAGACAACGGCACCAGGGACTGCTCACACACTAAAGGCACCAGGACAAAAGGCTCACCAGCTTGGCCTTTGCATTCCCGCTGACAGCTCCACAGCTTGAACCCAGAGAACTGCCTGCTGCCAACAGCCTTTCCAATCACTCTGAGCACCTCATGACAAGGAGTGTGGGGAATGAATCTCCAGCAGCCTCCTGCCCCAGGCTGTCCCCCGGGAGCAGCCCTGCTCCAGGCCGTGACTGCCACCTGCACAGCCAAAGGACCCAGAGCCGGTGTTACACACCACGGCTGTGCCTGGCACAGAGACACCAGTGGCCACACAAGTGGCCATGGCACTGTCCACACACAGTCCCTGCTGCTGCTCCCCCAGCCGCTGGCACCAACTCCCAGCCACCCACTCCTAAAGCCACGGGGCCCACTGGGACACTGCGGGGGCTCGTGGAAGCCAGCGGCCATTGTGACACAGCGGGGCTGCACAGAGCCCACGGTGCTTTGTGACCCGTGGCTCCCAGGAGAGCCTTTGTGATGCTGGGGAACTACAAGGAAGCCTGGCTCCTCTGTGACACCACCACAGAAGCTCAGGGGAGCCCTGGAGACCGTGCTGATGCTATTGAACCTGATGCAACCCTGCCTCCTCTGTGACACCACAGAAGCTCTTGGAGCCCTGGAGACCGTGGTGATGCTATGGAACCTGATGCAACCCTGCCTCCTCTGTGACACCACAGAACCTCTGGGAGCCCTGGAGACCGTGCTGATGCTATGGAACCTGATGCAACCCTGCCTCCACTGTGACACCACAGAAGCTCAGGGAGCCCTGGAGACTGTGGTGATGCTATGGAACCTGATGCAACCCTGCCTCCACTGTGACACCACAGAACCTCTGGGAGCCCTGGAGACCGTGCTGATGCTATGGAACCTGATGCAACCCTGCCTCCACTGTGACACCACAGAAGCTCGGGGAGCTCTGCAGACCGTGGGGATGCTGGCGAAGCTGACGGAACCCTGGGCACCACAGTGACGCTATGGAACCTGGTGGAACCGAGGGGCCACAGTGACACTGTGGGGCCTTTTGGAAGCAACAGGACCCTGGTGGGAAGCCACGGGATGATTAATCCTGCACGAACCTGCTCCAGGTGGGCTCCTCTCTCCCGGCTTCCACAGGTGCTGCTAGGATCCCACTCCGGCACTGGCTTGGCACGGGCTCACGGCTTCCTTTGGCAATGGCTCTGCTCCAGGATGGCATGCTGCAGAGAATGCAGGTAGATTTTGTGCTCACTCCTGGCATGCAGCTGGACAATAAAGCCTGATCCAGCCCCCCCTCAGCATATGTCCGGCTCTGGCATTGGGGCGGGGCAACTTTGGGAGCAGCCCCAGCCCTGCTCCTGCTCCCGGCTGGGCACCCAGCTGCTGGGACACAGGTGTGTCCTGATGCCACCGTCTACTCCTTTGAGAAGGGGAGGACAGAGTGCATCAGGGAGTTTGGTGTGGCTTACATGCGGCAAGGAGAAGGTGCAGCCCCAAACTGGCTTTCACTTCTAGAACCTTTTGCTATTGCGGGAGCAGCTGCTGGAGCTTTTCAACCGAGCTGCAAGAGTGAAAAGTGTGATGGCATGTCTATCTGAGAAGGAAGGTTCGGTGCCGCAGCCTGTTGTGCACAATTTATATGCTGATAAGAGAAGGGGGTGCTTTTGCAACGTTTTCCTTCCTGACACTTCTGTCTCTGTGAGCTTTAGCTGCTTGGACTCAGGGATACCGAAGGTATGTGAAAGTGACTGGGATGCGAGAATCATGTTGCACAGGGAACAGGGAAGGTCAGCAAATGTTTCCTGTCCTGGCACATCTCTCAGTCTGAACTGCAGCTGCAGATGCTTCACTTCCGCCAAGGACTCTGCCACCTTGAGAGAAGGATGCGCTCTATGGAGTTGAGAAAGAAAGTGCGTCTCACTAGCTTCTTTCCTCTACTTCATAGACAGCAAAGGGGCTATGAAAGGCAGCACTGGCTTTTTGTTCTAGGACTTCTTCTTTACAAGCAGCTGCTGGATGTTTGGAAGGGGGTTTGGGATATGCAAAAATGAGAGGCTAAGATGGTAAGAGGGTAAGATGGAAGTCATCTGGCAAAAGCAGAGCTCACAAAAGGGCCAGCTGAGAAAGCTCTTGCTGCCTACAACTTCAACTGCACCCCTCAAAGCAGCAGCACACACGCTGCTCTCGGCACTTTCCTTCTCAGCTCTACGCACCATCCTAAGCCTTGCCTCTCCCACACTCAGGATCCAAAGACAACGGCACCAGGGACTGCTCACACACTAAAGGCACCAGGACAAAAGGCTCACCAGCTTGGCCTTTGCATTCCCGCTGACAGCTCCACAGCTTGAACCCAGAGAACTGCCTGCTGCCAACAGCCTTTCCAATCACTCTGAGCACCTCATGACAAGGAGTGTGGGGAATGAATCTCCAGCAGCCTCCTGCCCCAGGCTGTCCCCCGGGAGCAGCCCTGCTCCAGGCCGTGACTGCCACCTGCACAGCCAAAGGACCCAGAGCCGGTGTTACACAACCACGGCTGTGCCTGGCACAGAGACACCAGTGGCCACACAAGTGGCCATGGCACTGTCCACACACAGTCCCTGCTGCTGCTCCCCCAGCCGCTGGCACCAACTCCCAGCCACCCACTCCTAAAGCCACGGGGCCCACTGGGACACTGCGGGGGCTCGTGGAAGCCAGCGGCCATTGTGACACAGCGGGGCTGCACAGAGCCCACGGTGCTTTGTGACCCGTGGCTCCCAGGAGAGCCTTTGTGATGCTGGGGAACTACAAGGAAGCCTGGCTCCTCTGTGACACCACCACAGAAGCTCAGGGGAGCCCTGGAGACCGTGCTGATGCTATTGAACCTGATGCAACCCTGCCTCCTCTGTGACACCACAGAAGCTCTTGGAGCCCTGGAGACCGTGGTGATGCTATGGAACCTGATGCAACCCTGCCTCCTCTGTGACACCACAGAACCTCTGGGAGCCCTGGAGACCGTGCTGATGCTATGGAACCTGATGCAACCCTGCCTCCACTGTGACACCACAGAAGCTCAGGGAGCCCTGGAGACTGTGGTGATGCTATGGAACCTGATGCAACCCTGCCTCCACTGTGACACCACAGAACCTCTGGGAGCCCTGGAGACCGTGCTGATGCTATGGAACCTGATGCAACCCTGCCTCCACTGTGACACCACAGAAGCTCGGGGAGCTCTGCAGACCGTGGGGATGCTGGCGAAGCTGACGGAACCCTGGGCACCACAGTGACGCTATGGAACCTGGTGGAACCGAGGGGCCACAGTGACACTGTGGGGCCTTTTGGAAGCAACAGGACCCTGGTGGGAAGCCACGGGATGATTAATCCTGCACGAACCTGCTCCAGGTGGGCTCCTCTCTCCCGGCTTCCACAGGTGCTGCTAGGATCCCACTCCGGCACTGGCTTGGCACGGGCTCACGGCTTCCTTTGGCAATGGCTCTGCTCCAGGATGGCATGCTGCAGAGAATGCAGGTAGATTTTGTGCTCACTCCTGGCATGCAGCTGGACAATAAAGCCTGATCCAGCCCCCCCTCAGCATATGTCCGGCTCTGGCATTGGGGCGGGGCAACTTTGGGAGCAGCCCCAGCCCTGCTCCTGCTCCCGGCTGGGCACCCAGCTGCTGGGACACAGGTGTGTCCTGATGCCACCGTCTACTCCTTTGAGAAGGGGAGGACAGAGTGCATCAGGGAGTTTGGTGTGGCTTACATGCGGCAAGGAGAAGGTGCAGCCCCAAACTGGCTTTCACTTCTAGAACCTTTTGCTATTGCGGGAGCAGCTGCTGGAGCTTTTCAACCGAGCTGCAAGAGTGAAAAGTGTGATGGCATGTCTATCTGAGAAGGAAGGTTCGGTGCCGCAGCCTGTTGTGCACAATTTATATGCTGATAAGAGAAGGGGGTGCTTTTGCAACGTTTTCCTTCCTGACACTTCTGTCTCTGTGAGCTTTAGCTGCTTGGACTCAGGGATACCGAAGGTATGTGAAAGTGACTGGGATGCGAGAATCATGTTGCACAGGGAACAGGGAAGGTCAGCAAATGTTTCCTGTCCTGGCACATCTCTCAGTCTGAACTGCAGCTGCAGATGCTTCACTTCCGCCAAGGACTCTGCCACCTTGAGAGAAGGATGCGCTCTATGGAGTTGAGAAAGAAAGTGCGTCTCACTAGCTTCTTTCCTCTACTTCATAGACAGCAAAGGGGCTATGAAAGGCAGCACTGGCTTTTTGTTCTAGGACTTCTTCTTTACAAGCAGCTGCTGGATGTTTGGAAGGGGGTTTGGGATATGCAAAAATGAGAGGCTAAGATGGTAAGAGGGTAAGATGGAAGTCATCTGGCAAAAGCAGAGCTCACAAAAGGGCCAGCTGAGAAAGCTCTTGCTGCCTACAACTTCAACTGCACCCCTCAAAGCAGCAGCACACACGCTGCTCTCGGCACTTTCCTTCTCAGCTCTACGCACCATCCTAAGCCTTGCCTCTCCCACACTCAGGATCCAAAGACAACGGCACCAGGGACTGCTCACACACTAAAGGCACCAGGACAAAAGGCTCACCAGCTTGGCCTTTGCATTCCCGCTGACAGCTCCACAGCTTGAACCCAGAGAACTGCCTGCTGCCAACAGCCTTTCCAATCACTCTGAGCACCTCATGACAAGGAGTGTGGGGAATGAATCTCCAGCAGCCTCCTGCCCCAGGCTGTCCCCCGGGAGCAGCCCTGCTCCAGGCCGTGACTGCCACCTGCACAGCCAAAGGACCCAGAGCCGGTGTTACACACCACGGCTGTGCCTGGCACAGAGACACCAGTGGCCACACAAGTGGCCATGGCACTGTCCACACACAGTCCCTGCTGCTGCTCCCCCAGCCGCTGGCACCAACTCCCAGCCACCCACTCCTAAAGCCACGGGGCCCACTGGGACACTGCGGGGGCTCGTGGAAGCCAGCGGCCATTGTGACACAGCGGGGCTGCACAGAGCCCACGGTGCTTTGTGACCCGTGGCTCCCAGGAGAGCCTTTGTGATGCTGGGGAACTACAAGGAAGCCTGGCTCCTCTGTGACACCACCACAGAAGCTCAGGGGAGCCCTGGAGACCGTGCTGATGCTATTGAACCTGATGCAACCCTGCCTCCTCTGTGACACCACAGAAGCTCTTGGAGCCCTGGAGACCGTGGTGATGCTATGGAACCTGATGCAACCCTGCCTCCTCTGTGACACCACAGAACCTCTGGGAGCCCTGGAGACCGTGCTGATGCTATGGAACCTGATGCAACCCTGCCTCCACTGTGACACCACAGAAGCTCAGGGAGCCCTGGAGACTGTGGTGATGCTATGGAACCTGATGCAACCCTGCCTCCACTGTGACACCACAGAACCTCTGGGAGCCCTGGAGACCGTGCTGATGCTATGGAACCTGATGCAACCCTGCCTCCACTGTGACACCACAGAAGCTCGGGGAGCTCTGCAGACCGTGGGGATGCTGGCGAAGCTGACGGAACCCTGGGCACCACAGTGACGCTATGGAACCTGGTGGAACCGAGGGGCCACAGTGACACTGTGGGGCCTTTTGGAAGCAACAGGACCCTGGTGGGAAGCCACGGGATGATTAATCCTGCACGAACCTGCTCCAGGTGGGCTCCTCTCTCCCGGCTTCCACAGGTGCTGCTAGGATCCCACTCCGGCACTGGCTTGGCACGGGCTCACGGCTTCCTTTGGCAATGGCTCTGCTCCAGGATGGCATGCTGCAGAGAATGCAGGTAGATTTTGTGCTCACTCCTGGCATGCAGCTGGACAATAAAGCCTGATCCAGCCCCCCCTCAGCATATGTCCGGCTCTGGCATTGGGGCGGGGCAACTTTGGGAGCAGCCCCAGCCCTGCTCCTGCTCCCGGCTGGGCACCCAGCTGCTGGGACACAGGTGTGTCCTGATGCCACCGTCTACTCCTTTGAGAAGGGGAGGACAGAGTGCATCAGGGAGTTTGGTGTGGCTTACATGCGGCAAGGAGAAGGTGCAGCCCCAAACTGGCTTTCACTTCTAGAACCTTTTGCTATTGCGGGAGCAGCTGCTGGAGCTTTTCAACCGAGCTGCAAGAGTGAAAAGTGTGATGGCATGTCTATCTGAGAAGGAAGGTTCGGTGCCGCAGCCTGTTGTGCACAATTTATATGCTGATAAGAGAAGGGGGTGCTTTTGCAACGTTTTCCTTCCTGACACTTCTGTCTCTGTGAGCTTTAGCTGCTTGGACTCAGGGATACCGAAGGTATGTGAAAGTGACTGGGATGCGAGAATCATGTTGCACAGGGAACAGGGAAGGTCAGCAAATGTTTCCTGTCCTGGCACATCTCTCAGTCTGAACTGCAGCTGCAGATGCTTCACTTCCGCCAAGGACTCTGCCACCTTGAGAGAAGGATGCGCTCTATGGAGTTGAGAAAGAAAGTGCGTCTCACTAGCTTCTTTCCTCTACTTCATAGACAGCAAAGGGGCTATGAAAGGCAGCACTGGCTTTTTGTTCTAGGACTTCTTCTTTACAAGCAGCTGCTGGATGTTTGGAAGGGGGTTTGGGATATGCAAAAATGAGAGGCTAAGATGGTAAGAGGGTAAGATGGAAGTCATCTGGCAAAAGCAGAGCTCACAAAAGGGCCAGCTGAGAAAGCTCTTGCTGCCTACAACTTCAACTGCACCCCTCAAAGCAGCAGCACACACGCTGCTCTCGGCACTTTCCTTCTCAGCTCTACGCACCATCCTAAGCCTTGCCTCTCCCACACTCAGGATCCAAAGACAACGGCACCAGGGACTGCTCACACACTAAAGGCACCAGGACAAAAGGCTCACCAGCTTGGCCTTTGCATTCCCGCTGACAGCTCCACAGCTTGAACCCAGAGAACTGCCTGCTGCCAACAGCCTTTCCAATCACTCTGAGCACCTCATGACAAGGAGTGTGGGGAATGAATCTCCAGCAGCCTCCTGCCCCAGGCTGTCCCCCGGGAGCAGCCCTGCTCCAGGCCGTGACTGCCACCTGCACAGCCAAAGGACCCAGAGCCGGTGTTACACACCACGGCTGTGCCTGGCACAGAGACACCAGTGGCCACACAAGTGGCCATGGCACTGTCCACACACAGTCCCTGCTGCTGCTCCCCCAGCCGCTGGCACCAACTCCCAGCCACCCACTCCTAAAGCCACGGGGCCCACTGGGACACTGCGGGGGCTCGTGGAAGCCAGCGGCCATTGTGACACAGCGGGGCTGCACAGAGCCCACGGTGCTTTGTGACCCGTGGCTCCCAGGAGAGCCTTTGTGATGCTGGGGAACTACAAGGAAGCCTGGCTCCTCTGTGACACCACCACAGAAGCTCAGGGGAGCCCTGGAGACCGTGCTGATGCTATTGAACCTGATGCAACCCTGCCTCCTCTGTGACACCACAGAAGCTCTTGGAGCCCTGGAGACCGTGGTGATGCTATGGAACCTGATGCAACCCTGCCTCCTCTGTGACACCACAGAACCTCTGGGAGCCCTGGAGACCGTGCTGATGCTATGGAACCTGATGCAACCCTGCCTCCACTGTGACACCACAGAAGCTCAGGGAGCCCTGGAGACTGTGGTGATGCTATGGAACCTGATGCAACCCTGCCTCCACTGTGACACCACAGAACCTCTGGGAGCCCTGGAGACCGTGCTGATGCTATGGAACCTGATGCAACCCTGCCTCCACTGTGACACCACAGAAGCTCGGGGAGCTCTGCAGACCGTGGGGATGCTGGCGAAGCTGACGGAACCCTGGGCACCACAGTGACGCTATGGAACCTGGTGGAACCGAGGGGCCACAGTGACACTGTGGGGCCTTTTGGAAGCAACAGGACCCTGGTGGGAAGCCACGGGATGATTAATCCTGCACGAACCTGCTCCAGGTGGGCTCCTCTCTCCCGGCTTCCACAGGTGCTGCTAGGATCCCACTCCGGCACTGGCTTGGCACGGGCTGACGGCTTCCTTTGGCAATGGCTCTGCTCCAGGATGGCATGCTGCAGAGAATGCAGGTAGATTTTGTGCTCACTCCTGGCATGCAGCTGGACAATAAAGCCTGATCCAGCCCCCCCTCAGCATATGTCCGGCTCTGGCATTGGGGCGGGGCAACTTTGGGAGCAGCCCCAGCCCTGCTCCTGCTCCCGGCTGGGCACCCAGCTGCTGGGACACAGGTGTGTCCTGATGCCACCGTCTACTCCTTTGAGAAGGGGAGGACAGAGTGCATCAGGGAGTTTGGTGTGGCTTACATGCGGCAAGGAGAAGGTGCAGCCCCAAACTGGCTTTCACTTCTAGAACCTTTTGCTATTGCGGGAGCAGCTGCTGGAGCTTTTCAACCGAGCTGCAAGAGTGAAAAGTGTGATGGCATGTCTATCTGAGAAGGAAGGTTCGGTGCCGCAGCCTGTTGTGCACAATTTATATGCTGATAAGAGAAGGGGGTGCTTTTGGAACGTTTTCCTTCCTGACACTTCTGTCTCTGTGAGCTTTAGCTGCTTGGACTCAGGGATACCGAAGGTATGTGAAAGTGACTGGGATGCGAGAATCATGTTGCACAGGGAACAGGGAAGGTCAGCAAATGTTTCCTGTCCTGGCACATCTCTCAGTCTGAACTGCAGCTGCAGATGCTTCACTTCCGCCAAGGACTCTGCCACCTTGAGAGAAGGATGCGCTCTATGGAGTTGAGAAAGAAAGTGCGTCTCACTAGCTTCTTTCCTCTACTTCATAGACAGCAAAGGGGCTATGAAAGGCAGCACTGGCTTTTTGTTCTAGGACTTCTTCTTTACAAGCAGCTGCTGGATGTTTGGAAGGGGGTTTGGGATATGCAAAAATGAGAGGCTAAGATGGTAAGAGGGTAAGATGGAAGTCATCTGGCAAAAGCAGAGCTCACAAAAGGGCCAGCTGAGAAAGCTCTTGCTGCCTACAACTTCAACTGCACCCCTCAAAGCAGCAGCACACACGCTGCTCTCGGCACTTTCCTTCTCAGCTCTACGCACCATCCTAAGCCTTGCCTCTCCCACACTCAGGATCCAAAGACAACGGCACCAGGGACTGCTCACACACTAAAGGCACCAGGACAAAAGGCTCACCAGCTTGGCCTTTGCATTCCCGCTGACAGCTCCACAGCTTGAACCCAGAGAACTGCCTGCTGCCAACAGCCTTTCCAATCACTCTGAGCACCTCATGACAAGGAGTGTGGGGAATGAATCTCCAGCAGCCTCCTGCCCCAGGCTGTCCCCCGGGAGCAGCCCTGCTCCAGGCCGTGACTGCCACCTGCACAGCCAAAGGACCCAGAGCCGGTGTTACACACCACGGCTGTGCCTGACACAGAGACACCAGTGGCCACACAAGTGGCCATGGCACTGTCCACACACAGTCCCTGCTGCTGCTCCCCCAGCCGCTGGCACCAACTCCCAGCCACCCACTCCTAAAGCCATGGGGCCCACTGGGACACTGCGGGGGCTCGTGGAAGCCAGCGGCCATTGTGACACAGCGGGGCTGCACAGAGCCCACGGTGCTTTGTGACCCGTGGCTCCCAGGAGAGCCTTTGTGATGCTGGGGAACTACAAGGAAGCCTGGCTCCTCTGTGACACCACCACAGAAGCTCAGGGGAGCCCTGGAGACCGTGCTGATGTTTTTGAACCTGATGCAACCCTGCCTCCTCTGTGACACCACAGAAGCTCTTGGAGCCCTGGAGACCGTGCTGATGCTATGGAACCTGATGCAACCCTGCCTCCTCTGTGACACCACAGAACCTCTGGGAGCCCTGGAGACCGTGCTGATGCTATGGAACCTGATGCAACCCTGCCTCCACTGTGACACCACAGAAGCTCAGGGAGCCCTGGAGACTGTGGTGATGCTATGGAACCTGATGCAACCCTGCCTCCACTGTGACACCACAGAACCTCTGGGAGCCCTGGAGACCGTGCTGATGCTATGGAACCTGATGCAACCCTGCCTCCACTGTGACACCACAGAAGCTCGGGGAGCTCTGCAGACCGTGGGGATGCTGGCGAAGCTGACGGAACCCTGGGCACCACAGTGACGCTATGGAACCTGGTGGAACCGAGGGGCCACAGTGACGCTGTGGGGCCTTTTGGAAGCAACAGGACCCTGGTGGGAAGCCACGGGATGATTAATCCTGCACGAACCTGCTCCAGGTGGGCTCCTCTCTCCCGGCTTCCACAGGTGCTGCTAGGATCCCACTCCGGCACTGGCTTGGCACGGGCTCACGGCTTCCTTTGGCAATGGCTCTGCTCCAGGATGGCATGCTGCAGAGAATGCAGGTAGATTTTGTGCTCACTCCTGGCATGCAGCTGGACAATAAAGCCTGATCCAGCCCCCCCTCAGCATATGTCCGGCTCTGGCATTGGGGCGGGGCAACTTTGGGAGCAGCCCCAGCCCTGCTCCTGCTCCCGGCTGGGCACCCAGCTGCTGGGACACAGGTGTGTCCTGATGCCACCGTCTACTCCTTTGAGAAGGGGAGGACAGAGTGCATCAGGGAGTTTGGTGTGGCTTACATGCGGCAAGGAGAAGGTGCAGCCCCAAACTGGCTTTCACTTCTAGAACCTTTTGCTATTGCGGGAGCAGCTGCTGGAGCTTTTCAACCGAGCTGCAAGAGTGAAAAGTGTGATGGCATGTCTATCTGAGAAGGAAGGTTCGGTGCCGCAGCCTGTTGTGCACAATTTATATGCTGATAAGAGAAGGGGGTGCTTTTGCAACGTTTTCCTTCCTGACACTTCTGTCTCTGTGAGCTTTAGCTGCTTGGACTCAGGGATACCGAAGGTATGTGAAAGTGACTGGGATGCGAGAATCATGTTGCACAGGGAACAGGGAAGGTCAGCAAATGTTTCCTGTCCTGGCACATCTCTCAGTCTGAACTGCAGCTGCAGATGCTTCACTTCCGCCAAGGACTCTGCCACCTTGAGAGAAGGATGCGCTCTATGGAGTTGAGAAAGAAAGTGCGTCTCACTAGCTTCTTTCCTCTACTTCATAGACAGCAAAGGGGCTATGAAAGGCAGCACTGGCTTTTTGTTCTAGGACTTCTTCTTTACAAGCAGCTGCTGGATGTTTGGAAGGGGGTTTGGGATATGCAAAAATGAGAGGCTAAGATGGTAAGAGGGTAAGATGGAAGTCATCTGGCAAAAGCAGAGCTCACAAAAGGGCCAGCTGAGAAAGCTCTTGCTGCCTACAACTTCAACTGCACCCCTCAAAGCAGCAGCACACACGCTGCTCTCGGCACTTTCCTTCTCAGCTCTACGCACCATCCTAAGCCTTGCCTCTCCCACACTCAGGATCCAAAGACAACGGCACCAGGGACTGCTCACACACTAAAGGCACCAGGACAAAAGGCTCACCAGCTTGGCCTTTGCATTCCCGCTGACAGCTCCACAGCTTGAACCCAGAGAACTGCCTGCTGCCAACAGCCTTTCCAATCACTCTGAGCACCTCATGACAAGGAGTGTGGGGAATGAATCTCCAGCAGCCTCCTGCCCCAGGCTGTCCCCCGGGAGCAGCCCTGCTCCAGGCCGTGACTGCCACCTGCACAGCCAAAGGACCCAGAGCCGGTGTTACACACCACGGCTGTGCCTGGCACAGAGACACCAGTGGCCACACAAGTGGCCATGGCACTGTCCACACACAGTCCCTGCTGCTGCTCCCCCAGCCGCTGGCACCAACTCCCAGCCACCCACTCCTAAAGCCACGGGGCCCACTGGGACACTGCGGGGGCTCGTGGAAGCCAGCGGCCATTGTGACACAGCGGGGCTGCACAGAGCCCACGGTGCTTTGTGACCCGTGGCTCCCAGGAGAGCCTTTGTTGTTGGGGAAGATGAAACAGGAAAGCCTTATAAATATGATTGCCTAACAAAAGATTCTGGGAATATGAAAACTGTGAGCGACATCGAAATGAAGGCCATCTTTGAGATATAGAGTCTTAGTTACTGAACAACTGGAAAACAATGGTATAGCCGGCTGAAGGTAATCCCCTCTTGATTGAACAATACCCTCTGCTTGCAGACAGGTCCAAGGGTCAGAGCAGACCCTACTAGCTCAGCAGAAGGGGTCCAAAGAGTAGTTTTTAGAAGTTAAAATGTAACACTCTATGGTAATGTAAGAACTCTTATAGGCTGTATGTAAATGCTATAGGATTTGTACCTTGTATTAGATTGGCTACTGAGAATTAGAATATTCACTACAGAAGATGATTTATTGTATTGTAACAAGCTCCTCGCTCTCTTAACTCCTCTCCTCTTAGTAATGCTCTTCTCCTCTTAGTAACGCTCTTAGTAACTCTCTTAGTAGCTCTCTTAGTAATGCTCTTCTCCTCTTAGTAGCTCTCTTAGTAACTCTCTTGCTCTTCTTCTTCCTCTTAATTCAGCTCTCCTCTTAGTTTGTCTCTCTTGCTCTTTACACTCTTAGCTCTCAGCCTCTTGCTCTAGCTCTCTCGCTCACTCTCTCTCCCTCTCTTACACCTTGGGCCTGCTTGGAGCTGCAGCTGGCAGCTCTAAGCAGTGCCCCTGTACCCACGCCCTCTGCAATAAACTGCATGCTCCAAAGACCTGCTTATAGAGATCTCTCGTCGCCGTCCATCTCCAGCCGGCCCGACCGAACCCACACCCTCATCACCATCATCGCCATCAATTTCGACAAACTGGCGCCCAAACGTGAGTGAAGGCCTGATTCAGCTTCTTCCACCTGTGAGAGACTTCGCCATGGACGGTAACTAAAAGACCAGTTATAGCCACCTGGAACGTGTCGTGAGCACGGCATACCGTTGCTGCGCAGCGTAAAAGCCGGAGCTCTATAACTCTGCTGAGGCAGCCCTCGAGCACGGGGAGCCGTTACTTCGTAGCAATTACCTGGAGCTCTCGGAGGGAGGAAATTGCCTGGCAGTCCTCGAGCACAGACGGCCACTGCTGCGCAGCGGTTACCTGGAGCTCTTTGAGGAAGTTTGCCGTGGTACCCCTCGAGCACGGACACGCTGCTAAGCAGTGCAGACCGGAGCTCTTAGGAGGGATCCAGCCGCGCGCCCGAGCACAGGCGGGTATTGCTCAGCACCGCCCGCGCTGGAGCTCTGAGTGGAGACACCTGCGAGGTCCCGAGCACGGAAAGCCGTTGCCAAGCGACGCCTGAAACCGGAGCTCTGAGGAGGGACCCGACAGCAGCGTCCTGAGCGCCGTGTGGAGAGCCTGGCCAGCCCCCCACGACGGACTTCTGATTAAGGACCCTGCCCCCTGCGACATCTAGGTGAGTATCATACTGGTCAATAATGGGACAAACTCACTCTGCCCATGACAGACATCTCTATAAACAACTTAAGTACTTACTAAGCTCCGGTCCAAGTCAATTACCTAAACAGGAGCTAAAAAACCTCTTAGAATGGACTCTGATTAATTTCCCAAATGCTGACCGTTCAGCCGTCTTTACAAGAGACTTCTGGGACACAGTTCGGGTTAAACTCTTTAATAATATCTCCCGCCGGGATTGGGCTGCCGCGGAGCTGGTCCCGGCTTGCAGAGCGCTCGTGGAGCTGTTTGCTGCGAAGGCGCCGCCCGCAGCAGCCACCTCGCCGGGTCCCGCTCCTGCTGCGAGCCCGCCCCTTGCCGCCGCGAGCCTGCAACCGGGCACGGCCCCCGCCCCGCCGCCGGACCTCACGGCTCCGGTACCCGCGGTCCAGCTGTCTCGTGCCGCCCCGCCCCACCCCCCCGCGGTCCCTGCACCGGTCACCCCTGCCCCACCGGACTCCACCGCCCCCCCCACCGCCCCCGTCATCTCCACCCCCACGGTCCCGTTAGTCCCTGCTGTCCCGCCTCTCGCGGCTCCGGTAGCCGCGGTCCGACTGACTCGTGCCGCCCCGCCCCCCGCCCCCGCTGTCCTGGCAGCCGTCACCCCTGTCCCACCGGACCCTACGACCCCCTCCACCGCTCCCCCCATCCCCGCCCCCCCCATCCCGTTCCTCCCTGCTGCCCCGGCTCCCGCGGTCCCCGCCCTCGGCTCCAGCGTCTTCGCGGCCCCGTCCCTCGCTCCTCCCACCCCGTCCGCCAGCGCCTTCGCGGCCCCGCCCCCCGCCGATAGCCCCGCGGGGCCAGCGGCTGCTCCCCAGCCACCTACGGGTCCTACCGCTCCCCTAGCCGCGCCTGTTATGGCTGTAGCCACCATCATAGCCGGCCCCCCGCAAAGCCAGGCGGCGACCCTTCTTCCAGCCCCCCAGGTCCCCCTCGCCGCCACCGACACGGCGCCGGTGGTGGTCAACGTCCCGTCCGCGTCCGTGGGACACGGAGCGCCCCAGCCCCGCCAGCCACCTGGTGCCGGCGCTGCAGCGCCTACACAGATGGCTGCTGCCTCTCCCGTGCCTGCCGCTGCTCCAGCCCCGTCTCCTGGCACCGCCGCGCCGGCAGCCACACCAGCCCAGCCTGCAAACTCCCAGCGGCAGCACGCCGCGGTCCAGCCGCCGACTGGCCCACCGTTCGCCATGGCCCCACCGCAACATACTCCCGCCGCCTCCACGCCGGCCCTCCCGCCTCCCGCAGCCCCGGGATCGTCTCCTGCCGACGGGACAGCCCTGCCACCTCCCGCTCTCCCCGACACACAGACAGCGGCCATCACAGTCCGCCACGTTGACCTGATGGCGTAACCCACGCACGCTCACACTTCTCCAACCACAGCACTGCTCACGGAACTAGCTCCGCCACCGCCCCCCACGGCTTTCACCTCGCCTTCAATAGAGCCACCCGCACCCCCTCGCCCGCTGCCGCGGAGCCGGTTGCTCGCGGCCCCCCCGCCTCCTCGCCCGCCACCGCGGAGATCGGCAGTGCCATCGCCGCCCCCGCCGGGGCCCTCCGGCACCGCACAGCTGTATCCCTCGGCTACCGCCGCCCAGCAACATCCCTCCGCGCAGCTCAGCCTCGCCTCACAAGCCGCAAACAGGGGGGGAACGGAGGGCAGTGGTGCAGCTCCAGTGGCAGGGAAGACGGAGAGCCGCTCTGCCCGAGCTGATGCTTTAAATCTAACACCAGGAAACCCTGAAAAGCAGCCAGATTTGTTTGCAATGAGCCCCAGAGTCCCGCCAGCGAGCGGCTGGGATCTTGCAACCCATAAGGAGAAAACGAGTTCTGAGAGTTTGTTAGCGCTACTTTCTGAATCAAAAAATCCTCCAAAGTGCTCAGATTATTCTCAATTAACAGATTGGCATGAAATAAGACTCCAAAGCTGTAAAGATGAAAGTCTATTAGCTAAGCCTGTGATAGCTAGCCAACAGCCTGACAGTCCCAAAACGTGGGTTCCCATCCCCACTCACGAAATTAAAGAACTAAGAAGGGCTGTAAGAGATAGTGGTATTTGCTCACCGTATCTTAAACAACTGCTAAAAAGTACCCTAAAAAGAACACATCAAACCCTAAAACGCATTTTAGATCAACAGAGAGGGGGAGAAGTCCAGGATACACCTCAAAGGAGGTTGAACAAGGCTTTGTATGTTTACAATTTTTTGAATAGCTCTGCAGAAGAGCCTGATCCCCCCATTTATAGACATTTTTTGAACAACAAAAAAGCAAAACTGAAAGAGCGCCCCCCAGTTTTGATTAAAAATCTAGACTCAGGAAAAATAGAAGGACCATACAATCTTATAATGTGGGGGAAGGGGTTTGCATGTGTTTCCACAGGTGAAGGAATCAAGTGGGTTCCAGCAAAAAACGTGAAGCCATACCTCGCATCAAAGCCTGCTGATGCCACCACACCAGCCAGTGACTCTGCAAGTGGAAGCCAGGAAGCAAGCACCCAGACCTGAACTGCGCAGAATCACCAGAAGAAAGTGATCTGCCAAAAACAGCTCAAGAAAAGAATGGAGTTTTCTCATTTGCGCGCGTGCATGTTGCTTTTATTCTTTTGTTTTAGTTTTTGTAGTGAAGCTTTACCTGTGAATCAACCAAAGACAAATGTCTGGGTTGCTTTAGCCAAATCCGCAGGCTCCGATACCATCTGTCTATCTGACACAAGCCCTGACAAACCTTTTTCAACCTGTTTAGTTGGAGTACCTCTTCCAGAAGGTTTTGATAATATTACTCTTGATAAGTATTGGCCATATGACGATCATCATGTATCTCCAACTCCCAGCCATAGACACCAAACTTATATTGATAATTCTAAAATTGATAAATCTGACCTTCAAGAGCTAGAAATCCTAGGTTCGTTAACTATGGATACCTGCTATTTCTTTCACTTTCAAGGAGAAAACGGTCCCCATTTAAATGTTACCCCATATCACCCAGCTTATAGCAATGTAACTTCTTGGTGTAGTCAAGTTAAGCTTCTTATATATGACGAACCTCATGCAGATCGTTTTAGCAAACTTCCTATTCGATTCCCCAGAGGAATTTGGCTCATCTGTGGAGACAGGGCCTGGCAAGGTATACCTTCAAAAATAGATGGTGGCCCTTGTGCTCTGGGACAACTTACAATTATTGCTCCCAGTGTCAAAGAGGTAATCAAAAAGAAAAGCAGAAAGATCAGATCTTCCTGGGGACATCAGTACGATAGTGACTGTGATAGTGACTTCCACCCTTGGAACTCTGGAAAATCAATTGTTGCAAGCATTTTTCTACCTCAGTTAAGCTCCTCAATTGCTTTAAAACAGTTAAACAAGTTGGGATGTTGGCTCAGCAAGGAGGTAAATGCCACCTCTACTATGATCAGTGATCTGTTAACCGATGAAGAGGCAGTCAGACATGCCACTTTACAAAATAGAGCTGCCGTTGATTATCTTTTATTAGCACATGGGCACGGCTGTGAAGATTTTGAAGGATTATGCTGTATGAACTTATCCGATCATTCTGTTTCCATTCACAAACAGCTACAAAACCTAAAGGATCTAGCTAACCAAATTAGAACAGATGACCCGTCTTGGCTGGACAGTTTGTTTGATGATTGGAGCTTTGCACCTTGGCTAAGGGAACTCTGTAAAATAGGCTTGATTATTCTAGTAGTAATAATTATAGTTTTAGTAGCAGTACCTTGTATGCTTCAGTGTGTGCAAAAAATAACGAGTAGGACTGTATCTAATATCTTAGTTGTTCATCAGAACGGGGGAGATGTTGGGGAAGATGAAACAGGAAAGCCTTATAAATATGATTGCCTAACAAAAGATTCTGGGAATATGAAAACTGTGAGCGACATCGAAATGAAGGCCATCTTTGAGATATAGAGTCTTAGTTACTGAACAACTGGAAAACAATGGTATAGCCGGCTGAAGGTAATCCCCTCTTGATTGAACAATACCCTCTGCTTGCAGACAGGTCCAAGGGTCAGAGCAGACCCTACTAGCTCAGCAGAAGGGGTCCAAAGAGTAGTTTTTAGAAGTTAAAATGTAACACTCTATGGTAATGTAAGAACTCTTATAGGCTGTATGTAAATGCTATAGGATTTGTACCTTGTATTAGATTGGCTACTGAGAATTAGAATATTCACTACAGAAGATGATTTATTGTATTGTAACAAGCTCCTCGCTCTCTTAACTCCTCTCCTCTTAGTAATGCTCTTCTCCTCTTAGTAACGCTCTTAGTAACTCTCTTAGTAGCTCTCTTAGTAATGCTCTTCTCCTCTTAGTAGCTCTCTTAGTAACTCTCTTGCTCTTCTTCTTCCTCTTAATTCAGCTCTCCTCTTAGTTTGTCTCTCTTGCTCTTTACACTCTTAGCTCTCAGCCTCTTGCTCTAGCTCTCTCGCTCACTCTCTCTCCCTCTCTTACACCTTGGGCCTGCTTGGAGCTGCAGCTGGCAGCTCTAAGCAGTGCCCCTGTACCCACGCCCTCTGCAATAAACTGCATGCTCCAAAGACCTGCTTATAGAGATCTCTCGTCGCCGTCCATCTCCAGCCGGGCCCGACCGAACCCACACCCTCATCACCATCATCGCCATCAATTTCGACATTTGTGATGCTGGGGAACTACAAGGAAGCCTGGCTCCTCTGTGACACCACCACAGAAGCTCAGGGGAGCCCTGGAGACCGTGCTGATGCTATTGAACCTGATGCAACCCTGCCTCCTCTGTGACACCACAGAAGCTCTTGGAGCCCTGGAGACCGTGCTGATGCTATGGAACCTGATGCAACCCTGCCTCCTCTGTGACACCACAGAACCTCTGGGAGCCCTGGAGACCGTGCTGATGCTATGGAACCTGATGCAACCCTGCCTCCACTGTGACACCACAGAAGCTCAGGGAGCCCTGGAGACTGTGGTGATGCTATGGAACCTGATGCAACCCTGCCTCCACTGTGACACCACAGAACCTCTGGGAGCCCTGGAGACCGTGCTGATGCTATGGAACCTGATGCAACCCTGCCTCCACTGTGACACCACAGAAGCTCGGGGAGCTCTGCAGACCGTGGGGATGCTGGCGAAGCTGACGGAACCCTGGGCACCACAGTGACGCTATGGAACCTGGTGGAACCGAGGGGCCACAGTGACACTGTGGGGCCTTTTGGAAGCAACAGGACCCTGGTGGGAAGCCACGGGATGATTAATCCTGCACGAACCTGCTCCAGGTGGGCTCCTCTCTCCCGGCTTCCACAGGTGCTGCTAGGATCCCACTCCGGCACTGGCTTGGCACGGGCTCACGGCTTCCTTTGGCAATGGCTCTGCTCCAGGATGGCATGCTGCAGAGAATGCAGGTAGATTTTGTGCTCACTCCTGGCATGCAGCTGGACAATAAAGCCTGATCCAGCCCCCCCTCAGCATATGTCCGGCTCTGGCATTGGGGCGGGGCAACTTTGGGAGCAGCCCCAGCCCTGCTCCTGCTCCCGGCTGGGCACCCAGCTGCTGGGACACAGGTGTGTCCTGATGCCACCGTCTACTCCTTTGAGAAGGGGAGGACAGAGTGCATCAGGGAGTTTGGTGTGGCTTACATGCGGCAAGGAGAAGGTGCAGCCCCAAACTGGCTTTCACTTCTAGAACCTTTTGCTATTGCGGGAGCAGCTGCTGGAGCTTTTCAACCGAGCTGCAAGAGTGAAAAGTGTGATGGCATGTCTATCTGAGAAGGAAGGTTCGGTGCCGCAGCCTGTTGTGCACAATTTATATGCTGATAAGAGAAGGGGGTGCTTTTGCAACGTTTTCCTTCCTGACACTTCTGTCTCTGTGAGCTTTAGCTGCTTGGACTCAGGGATACCGAAGGTGTGTGAAAGTGACTGGGATGCGAGAATCATGTTGCACAGGGAACAGGGAAGGTCAGCAAATGTTTCCTGTCCTGGCACATCTCTCAGTCTGAACTGCAGCTGCAGATGCTTCACTTCCGCCAAGGACTCTGCCACCTTGAGAGAAGGATGCGCTCTATGGAGTTGAGAAAGAAAGTGCGTCTCACTAGCTTCTTTCCTCTACTTCATAGACAGCAAAGGGGCTATGAAAGGCAGCACTGGCTTTTTGTTCTAGGACTTCTTCTTTACAAGCAGCTGCTGGATGTTTGGAAGGGGGTTTGGGATATGCAAAAATGAGAGGCTAAGATGGTAAGAGGGTAAGATGGAAGTCATCTGGCAAAAGCAGAGCTCACAAAAGGGCCAGCTGAGAAAGCTCTTGCTGCCTACAACTTCAACTGCACCCCTCAAAGCAGCAGCACACACGCTGCTCTCGGCACTTTCCTTCTCAGCTCTACGCACCATCCTAAGCCTTGCCTCTCCCACACTCAGGATCCAAAGACAACGGCACCAGGGACTGCTCACACACTAAAGGCACCAGGACAAAAGGCTCACCAGCTTGGCCTTTGCATTCCCGCTGACAGCTCCACAGCTTGAACCCAGAGAACTGCCTGCTGCCAACAGCCTTTCCAATCACTCTGAGCACCTCATGACAAGGAGTGTGGGGAATGAATCTCCAGCAGCCTCCTGCCCCAGGCTGTCCCCCGGGAGCAGCCCTGCTCCAGGCCGTGACTGCCACCTGCACAGCCAAAGGACCCAGAGCCGGTGTTACACACCACGGCTGTGCCTGGCACAGAGACACCAGTGGCCACACAAGTGGCCATGGCACTGTCCACACACAGTCCCTGCTGCTGCTCCCCCAGCCGCTGGCACCAACTCCCAGCCACCCACTCCTAAAGCCACGGGGCCCACTGGGACACTGCGGGGGCTCGTGGAAGCCAGCGGCCATTGTGACACAGCGGGGCTGCACAGAGCCCACGGTGCTTTGTGACCCGTGGCTCCCAGGAGAGCCTTTGTGATGCTGGGGAACTACAAGGAAGCCTGGCTCCTCTGTGACACCACCACAGAAGCTCAGGGGAGCCCTGGAGACCGTGCTGATGCTATTGAACCTGATGCAACCCTGCCTCCTCTGTGACACCACAGAAGCTCTTGGAGCCCTGGAGACCGTGCTGATGCTATTGAACCTGATGCAACCCTGCCTCCACTGTGACACCACAGAAGCTCGGGGAGCTCTGCAGACCGTGGGGATGCTGGCGAAGCTGACGGAACCCTGGGCACCACAGTGACGCTATGGAACCTGGTGGAACCGAGGGGCCACAGTGACACTGTGGGGCCTTTTGGAAGCAACAGGACCCTGGTGGGAAGCCACGGGATGATTAATCCTGCACGAACCTGCTCCAGGTGGGCTCCTCTCTCCCGGCTTCCACAGGTGCTGCTAGGATCCCACTCCGGCACTGGCTTGGCACGGGCTCACGGCTTCCTTTGGCAATGGCTCTGCTCCAGGATGGCATGCTGCAGAGAATGCAGGTAGATTTTGTGCTCACTCCTGGCATGCAGCTGGACAATAAAGCCTGATCCAGCCCCCCCTCAGCATATGTCTGGCTCTGGCATTGGGGCGGGGCAACTTTGGGAGCAGCCCCAGCCCTGCTCCTGCTCCCGGCTGGGCACCCAGCTGCTGGGACACAGGTGTGTCCTGATGCCACCGTCTACTCCTTTGAGAAGGGGAGGACAGAGTGCATCAGGGAGTTTGGTGTGGCTTACATGCGGCAAGGAGAAGGTGCAGCCCCAAACTGGCTTTCACTTCTAGAACCTTTTGCTATTGCAGGAGCAGCTGGTGGAGCTTTTCAACCGAGCTGCAAGAGTGAAAAGTGTGATGGCATGTCTATCTGAGAAGGAAGGTTCGGTGCCGCAGCCTGTTGTGCACAATTTATATGCTGATAAGAGAAGGGGGTGCTTTTGCAACGTTTTCCTTCCTGACACTTCTGTCTCTGTGAGCTTTAGCTGCTTGGACTCAGGGATACCGAAGGTGTGTGAAAGTGACTGGGATGCGAGAATCATGTTGCACAGGGAACAGGGAAGGTCAGCAAATGTTTCCTGTCCTGGCACATCTCTCAGTCTGAACTGCAGCTGCAGATGCTTCACTTCCGCCAAGGACTCTGCCACCTTGAGAGAAGGATGCGCTCTATGGAGTTGAGAAAGAAAGTGCGTCTCACTAGCTTCTTTCCTCTACTTCATAGACAGCAAAGGGGCTATGAAAGGCAGCACTGGCTTTTTGTTCTAGGACTTCTTCTTTACAAGCAGCTGCTGGATGTTTGGAAGGGGGTTTGGGATATGCAAAAATGAGAGGCTAAGATGGTAAGAGGGTAAGATGGAAGTCATCTGGCAAAAGCAGAGCTCACAAAAGGGCCAGCTGAGAAAGCTCTTGCTGCCTACAACTTCAACTGCACCCCTCAAAGCAGCAGCACACACGCTGCTCTCGGCACTTTCCTTCTCAGCTCTACGCACCATCCTAAGCCTTGCCTCTCCCACACTCAGGATCCAAAGACAACGGCACCAGGGACTGCTCACACACTAAAGGCACCAGGACAAAAGGCTCACCAGATTGGCCTTTGCATTCCCGCTGACAGCTCCACAGCTCGAACCCAGAGAACTGCCTGCTGCCAACAGCCTTTCCAATCACTCCGAGCACCTCATGACAAGGAGCTGCAGCGTGTGGGGAATGAATCTCCAGCAGCCTCCTGCCCCAGGCTGTCCCCCGGGAGCAGCCCTGCTCCAGGCCGTGACTGCCACCTGCACAGCCAAAGGACCCGGAGCCGGTGTTACACACCACGGCTGTGCCTGGCACAGAGACACCAGTGGCCACACAAGTGGCCATGGCACTGTCCTCACACAGTCCCTGCTGCTTCTCCCCCAGCTGCTGGTGGGGCACCAACTCCCAGCCACCCACTCCTAAAGCCACGGGCCCACTGGGACACTGCGGGGGCTCGTGGAAGCCAGCGGCCATTTTGACACAGCGTGTGGAAGGATGGCTGCAATAAAGAGGACATGAAACCTAAGAACTGCCGAGAGCTGCTGCAAGCTCGGCAGCTAACCACAAGAATGATCGTGGTCAGCAGGACCGTGAGCCTGCCTGCTAGACAATGATAGGATCTTGCGGTTAGTTAAACACAGATGTGAGTTACAGCCCTAACCACAGCTGGGCAGAGCTAAGAAAATTTAACATTTAAGAATTATCCAATCAACTAAAGACAACTATGATTAGCTAATAAAGCCGCCTATAAATGTAACCGCTGAATCACTAATAAACGAAGCTTGCCTACCAATCATATTGATTGTCCGCATCTTCCCTCATCCTTCGCAGAGGACAAGGAGGAGGAGGAGGTGGCGGAGGACGAGGAGGAGGAGGAGGACGAGGACGAGGACGAGGAGGAGGAGGAGGACGAGGAAGAGGAGGACGAGGAGGACGAGGACAAGGAGGACGAGGACAAGGAGGACGAGGACGAGGAGGACGAGGAGGAGGAGGACGAGGAGGAGGAGGAGGAGGAGGAGGACGAGGACGAGGACGAGGACGAGGAGGACGAGGAGGACGAGGAGGACGAGGAGGACGAGGAGGACGAGGAGGAGGACGAGGAGAATGAGGAGGACGAGGAGGAGGTGGATGAGGATTAGGAGGAGGACAAGGAGGAGGACAAGGAGGAGCAGGATGAGGAGGAGGATGAGGAGGAGGAGGCGGTGGACGAGGTGCTGGAGGACGAGGAGGAGGAGGGTTAAGGGTGGAGATGAGATCTTCCTCATCCTGCTCCTCCACTGCTGATGTCAGGGAATTCCCTGCAGCTGCCAACATCTGCCTTTCCTGCTGCAGGATCTGGTCTGGCAGCTCTCTCAGGCTCTTCACCTTTGGCAGCGCCGCAGCATCCTTGGAGTCATGGACTGGCAACTGGCACCTCCAGGTCACTTGCTGCTGGGATGCTTTTCTCTGGGGAAATCTTCTTGGACACGGCCTGGCTCCAGTTCTTACTTCCAGCCCTTTCCTGCCCATCTGCATCCTCAGCCACGAGCCGCTTCTTTACATCGCCGTGCCTCTGGGGGAGCAGGGACTCCTGTCTCTGGGCAAACAAAACAAAGACAACTTGTAAGAAGAGAACCTGCAGCTTCTAGTTAGAAGAGAAAGGACTATTCAATCAAGGCAGGGCCGATGGAGAAACTTTCTAAAATGGAACAAGCAGCAGAAGCACAGGAGTTTTGCAGAAGAAATTCCCCTCCCAGCACTTGGCTTAGGGAAAAAGCCTGATGTTGCTAGGAGAGACTTGAGTTCATGTCTACTATTGGGTAGCAGACATCTGAACATTTAGACTATTGGCTTTCCAGGCTCATGCTATTCAAACCTGAGAGTGAAACTATTCTAAAAGCCAGAGATGCTTGGAAGAAATGTTCCTGCTCACACCACGACTGGGGACCATGCATCATTCTTACCTTGCACCTGTCCAAAGGCCTTCCTCCGTCTGTGCTCCGGCAGTTCTCACCGGGCCTCTGGCAAGGATGGAGGCTCCTGCCACAAGTATCCCAAGTGTGGAGATCCTCCTCATTCTGCTCCTCCACTGCTGACATCAGGGAATTCCCTGCAGCTGCAAACACCTGCCTTTGCTGCGCGAGGACCTTCTCTAGCACCATGGAGTTGGCCAAAGGCCTTCTCCTATGGCAGCGCCACAGCATCCTGCAAGTCACGGACTGGAACTGGCACCTCCAGCAAAGTTGCTGCTGGCAAACATCCCTCAGCCATTCCCTGACTGCAATGAGCTGGACTCCTACTCCTCTGCAAGCCTCTTCCTGGCCAGGTGCATCCTCAGCAATGAGCCGCTTCTGCTGAGAGCTGCGGCTCTGAGGGAGCAGCCAGTCCTGTCCAAAGGGCTTCCTCTGTCTCCAGTCCTGCAGCTCTCACAGGGTACTGGCTATGGTCAAATCTCCTGCCAGGAGGATCCGACCTGTGCAATTCATCCTCATCCTTCTTCTCCATTGCTGATGGCTCTAAGTGCCCTGCAGATGGGTACATCTGCCTTTGCTGCTGGAGGCTTTTGTCCAGCACCACACCCAAAGTCTTCTCCTCTGGTACCGCCCCATCCTTCTTGGAACCTTGGTCAGGGAACTGGCAGCTCCAGGACAATCGCTGCTCTGCCTCTGGCTTCTGGGAGCGCCTTACTGGAGGCCTCCTCTTTTCTCTATCCTGCTGAAACAAGAAAGGCTTCGTAACTCGACTGCTCTATGCCAGCCATGAGTTCATCATCTCTTCTGGAACTCTTTTACAGTGGACACAGAGTTTGTTTCAGCTCATTCTCACAACTTTTATCGTGACTATGCCTCATAACTCTTACAACTCTTATTAGTTCATAACCTGGATTACACATTGTCTCTGTCCAGATTAGAATTTTAAAATATACAATACAATTCTCAAGATCCTCTAGCTACAAGATGTAACCACACATCTTTGTCCTTCTTTTATTTTTGCAAAAACATTGGCAATTGTTTCTCTCTTTTATACTTTTCCCTTCGGAACTCATTGTTTCCTGTTTTCACTCCCTCTTCTCAGAAGACTTTCCTTTGGTTTATTCTTGTACTGATTCTCCAATCTTTCCAGGCTACTTTATAGAGATGTAGCTGGTGCAACAGACACTTACTAGATAGTTTTTGTTGGTTTGATTTATACTACAGGAAGATGATAAAACACACGTTTTACATTTCCTCAGACGGCAAAAATTTTTTGCATTTTTAATGGAAAATATATTTTTCAAGTTTGGATAGCATCATTTAAAATAAATAGTTTCATTACCTGCCTGTAAGAGACGGTCCAAAGATCCCTCATCTGCCTCACGATCATCGCCGAGAACAGAGACTGAGCACAGGAGTCCTGGCCCTGCTGAGGTGGGATGTCTGCCGAGTGTTGCCTAGGGGTGTGCCCGCTGGGAACTGGTACGCATTCCTGAGGAAAATTAGTGCAGGTCGCAATGGACTGCGCCGTTCTTGCTGCCCAGGCGGGAAGGACTGCGCCGAAGCGGAAAGGAATGACCTGCCCTGCACACCTGTCCTGCACACCGGTCTTGTGCGTCTGTCCTGTACCTGTTTCCCAAAGCAACAGACTCCACAACAATGGCTGTAAATTTCCCAACCTCTTGGCCAGTTGCCCCTCGCTTCTGAAAAGGACTATAAAGGGACTCTCTGAAATAACCAAGTCGGAGAGATCTCCCCCACGGAAAGAAGACGAATCTATTGGCGGAAGACCACGAGGACTTCGTCTCATCCGTTGGTAGCTATTGCCCCCCCCCCCTCTTTTTCTTCCTCCCTACTTTGTCTCTCTCTCTCTCTCCCTTTCTCTCTTCTATTGCATTACTGTGTTGTGGGCACTTAATAAAGGTGCACTGTTTTGATTTAAACTGAAATTTCTTGTGTCCTTTTTACACTCTGAGATCTATAAACGAACCATCACGACCCCCGCTTGCATTAGCGGATCGTGACATTAAACTGGCGTCACGGACAGGATCTGACAGACAGAAGGGGTTGCAAGGTTGTGTGTAGTCTGTAATAGGGGAAGGACGTTTCACTCCAGCCGCACCTAGCCCGACACCCCAAAAGGGGTGAGCGGTGTCTAGAAAGCAAGGGGGGTGACTCGAATTTCCCGCAAACTGCACACGCCTGGGTGAAAAGCACCCCATACTCAGTTGAGGGCTCTGTCTTCAGATTTTTTGCAAAGGATCTCTTAGTGTAAAAGGAGGAACTGTGTTTTTTGGTGTGTGCATGAATTTGGACTGCTTGGTGTAGTGAAGAGACAACCATAAGTAACTTAAGGAGTACCTCCCAAGCAGATTTGGTCTCTTCACCCACCCAGGGAAGTGAAGGGAGACACAGCGAAGCTGTGTGTGTGTCGCAGTGTGTAATTAACTTTACCTCCTTGTGGTGGTTTTGATCCTGTCATAAAATGACTGAAAACCCCAGTGCAAAAGTTAAAGCTGCGTTTTATGCTCTGCTAGCAAAACATAATGCCCGGCCCTCTCCGGGAGGGGAAGAATGGGCTCAAAATAACTGGTTTAATTTAGATTATGTGACTGATAGAGTATATTCTTTACAACATGAGACTAGATTTAAATTTGGCCGAAATAAAACCATAATCTGCTCTGTTTTAGGGGCATGCCTTGCGGCAGCCATAGATCATCGCTTAAAGCGATGTACTGAAGAGAAAGCGATCATAGATTCCCTTCAAAGCCTAGTGGAAATTTTACAAAAACAATTAGATGAAGAAAAAAATAAAAATCACTTGCTAGAGGCTGTTTTAAAAGAGGAATATTTTAGAAATTCGAAAAATGCTGACTCACCAAAAGAGACAGAGGAAAAGGAAACTCCTCACATTGACCAAATATACCCCCAAAAAGAACTAATACTAGTAAAAAATTGTGGAGAAAACTGCTGCCCTCGTGTGAGACCTCTGATTAAAACTGAATATAATTATATCAATGATGAAGATTTTGAACCGCATATCACCACTAAACAAATACCATACAGTGCTGTTGAATTAGCTAGATTAAAAAAGGAGTATGGGCGGCTTCCCCACGAATCTGAGACAGAATATGTCTTCCGAGTGTCTCTCACCGGAGGAGACCAAATTCAATTAACTGAACAGGAGGCCAGTGGATACTGGGGACATGGAGTTTTCTTGACAACAGGAGACAAACGTGGCACGTGGTCCCTGACTCAGCGTGCAGCCTTCTGGGCCGGGGGACTTAATCCTTTAGAAAGGGGAGACCCTTTAGCTATAATTGGTACCCCCGAGCAACTCCTAGAAAGTGTCCACAAAGCTGCCTGTTTGCAAATGATCCATGAAAGAAAATTAACTCCTGGATATGAATCCCCCATGCAATTACCTGTCAAACCTGCACTGATGACCCCTTTAATTCGAGAATCACTCAAACCTACAGCAATTGCCCTTCAAAAAACCATAGCGGCTGTAGGTCCCGTAGAAAGGCTAGATAGATTCCTTGGAAACCCAAGCGACCAAACTGGATCTACCGATCCTGGGTTTACTCCCTATTCAACCCCCTCTCAGCCGCCAGGTTCACAATCGAATTCACCTGCGGGTGATCGCAAAGTTTGGACATGGAGTGAAGTTGCAAAAGATCTGATTGATTACAGTAGAAAATATGGACCTATAAAAATTCCAGAAGAAAAATTAGACAAAACAAAAGGTGTCAGGTACATTCGGGCTCCTCATGGCGAAAAGCCAGAGAATGTAAAACAGATCTCTAACCGTCAGCATTGGTGGTTATTAGGCATCAAAAAGGGGGTCCCCAGAGATGTGATGGATGGCTTACCCCTTGATAAATTGAGTAAGGTAGTGTCTAACTGGCACTGCCGAAAACCCGTTCTACCAAATCCATCAGTTCAACCCAGTGCACCCCTCCTCCCTCAGAATCTGGGCAGTGAGTCAGACCAACCACTCCCTCAAAGTCTGTGCAGTGAGCCAAAACAACCTCTCCCTCAAAACCAGGGAAACTAGACCCTCCGTCTCTTGTCAGTGAGCGAAGAGATGGAGCATGGGTATACCTGAGAAGGCTCACTAAAAATAAAAAGGGAGATATAATGATCACAGCTATTACAGGCCCTAAACGGGCACCTGTAACTTTTCTAATTGACACTGGGGCACAAATTTCTGCGCTGACAAAGAAAGATGCCCAGAGATGTGGAATTGTCCCAACAAAGAACCGATATTGTGTTTTAAATGCCTTAGGAACGACAGAATCTATGAATGTAGCCCTAGTTAAGCTCATTTTACCTGGGGAAGAAAATCAACTCTCTATTAATATGGTGATTGGAGATATCCCAACCAATCTATTAGGGATGAATGCCCTCGTTGGGAGGCAGTGGGAGGACTCAGAGGGTCTCCTGTGGTCTTTTGGCACACCACGTTTTAACATCAGACTGCTCGAAGCCGCACCCTCCCTACCATTCAGCAAAGTAACTAATGTGAAACAATATCCCCTCCCCCTGGGTGCCAAAGAGGGCATCAAGCCAGTGATACAGGAGCTGCGAGAACAAGGAGTAATAGTTAATACTCATTCTCCTTTCAATTCTCCGGTGTGGCCAGTGCGAAAGCCTAATGGGAAGTGGAGGCTGACAATTGATTTTCGCAGGCTAAATGCCAACACAGACCCTCTCACAGCAGCTGTCCCAAATCTAGCAGAATTGATAACACTAATTCAAGAAAAAGCTCATTCAATTATGGCAACTATAGATGTCAAAGACATGTTTTTTATGATACCTTTACAGCCAGAAGACATGGACCGTTTTGCTTTCACATGGGAAGGACAGCAATACACTTTCACTAGGCTTCCCCAAGGGTACAAACATTCCCCCACCCTGGCTCATCACGCTTTAGCCCAGGAGTTAGAAAAAATACCCAAAGCTGACAATGTGACTGTTTATCAATACATTGATGATATCCTTGTGGGAGGAGATGAAATAGAAGAAGTGAGAGATACCCAACAAAGAATAATCTCCCACTTAGAAAGCCTTGATTTGCAAATTCCCTCAGAAAAAATCCAAAATCCTTCACATGAAGTGAAATTTTTGGGAATTTGGTGGAAAGGAGGTATGACATGTATCCCACCTGATACCCTAACCTCTTTAGATCAGATTAAAATGCCTGAATCCAAAAAAGATCTCCAACATGCTTTAGGATTATTAGCGTTCTGGAGAAAACACATCCCAGATTTTTCCATAATTGCCAGACCTCTTTATAACTTGTTAAGAAAAGGGATAAAATGGGAATGGAGTGCTTCTCAAGAAGAAGCATTGCAATTGTTGATTTTTGAAGCAACAGCTCACCAAGCCCTGGGCCCTATTCACCCTACAGATCCTTTCCAGGTGGAATGGGGATTTGCCTCTTCAGGGCTGTCAGTACACATATGGCAGCGGGGTCCTGAGGGTCCAACGAGGCCTGTAGGTTTTTACTCTCGTGGCTTTAAAGATGCTGAAAAAAGGTACACTACCTGGGAAAAAGGATTATTTGTGGTTAGCTTAGCTCTCATAGAAGTGGAGAAGATTGCACGACAACAACCAATTGTTTTGAGAGGCCCTTTCAAAGTTATTAAGGCAGTCTCTACTGGGACCCCCCCACCTGACGGGGTGGCCCAGAGGGCCTCAGTAAGGAAGTGGTATGCTCAGATTGAACATTATTGTAGCATCTTCTCAGTAACTGAAGGAGCTGTAAAAAATCTGGCAATCCAAGAGACTGAAAACTTGAGTAGCAGTCAGGACAAACCTGCCTCAGCCATCAAAGTAGCCCCTCCTTTTTCCCCCGAACAGTCAGCAAATTCTTGGTTTACAGATGCTTCTGCCAAGCGAGAAGGAAAGGTGTGGAAATACAAGGCTGTAGCCCTGCACACCTCCTCAGGTGAACGAATTATCACAGAGGGGGAAGGCAGCGCCCAAGTTGGCGAGCTGATAGCTGTTTGGAGTGTTTTCCAACATGAGGCACAGAATACTTCTCCTGTCTGTATCTACACCGATTCCTATGCTGTGTTTAAGGGATGTACTGAGTGGCTTCCTTTTTGGCAGCAAAATGACTGGGAAGTTAACAGAATCCCAGTATGGCAAAAGGAAAAGTGGCAAGAAATTCTAAATATTGCAAGTCAAGGGAATTTTGCCGTGGGGTGGGTAGCCTCTCACCAGACAGATGGAAATGCAGCAGGAGAGTGGAACAATAAAGCTGATGAATTAGCAAGACTAAGTCCTTTGAAAAAGGATCAGATTACAGAAGACTGGGAGCACTTATTAGAATGGTTGCATGTAAAAAGACAACACACAGGTGCAAAAGATTTGTACAAAGAAGCCCTTGCTCGTGGGTGGCCTGTTACCAGAGAAATGTGTAAAACATGCATATCAGCTTGTGAACAATGCCGCAGACGGCTGGAAAGACACCCTTTGGAAGATGACCCTCTGCATTTAAGAAAGGGTAAAGGCTTATGGGATGCGTGGCAGGTAGATTATATTGGCCCCTTTAAAAAGTCAGGAGGTAAACACTTTGTACTGGTAGGAGTAGAGATTATATCTGGGTTAGTCCAGGCCGATGCCTTTAAAAGAGCTACAGGAGATAACACTGTCAAAGCATTGCAGGGATGGTTTGGAACTTTCCCAAAACCACAAGAAATTCAATCTGACAATGGGTCTCACTTTACTGCCAAAGTTGTACAGGACTGGGCAAAAAGTGAAGGCATTAAATGGACTTTTCACACCCCTTACTACCCTCAAGCTAACGGCATTGTAGAAAGGACCAATGGTCTCCTGAAACGACTTCTGAAACCACAGGAGGGAAACTGGGATGTTCGGCTATGGGAAGCTGTGAAAGGTGTGAATGATAGATGGGGGGTAAACGGGTGTCCTAAAATCACTGCCTTTTGCCCAACAGCTCCAAGTATAATTCCTTCATTACAGGGACCTAATGATCCTAAGAATCCTGCACACTACCCTGGACAACCTGTTTTGGTAGACCTCCCTACTGTAGGAGAAGTACCATTAGTGCTGAAAAGCCCTCTAAATAAATATGCATGGGCAGCCTCTGATGCCCTAGGGAGAGAGCATCGGATACATACACGCTGGATAATTCCATCATTCTAATTTTTTCTGCCTTTAGTGGCAGACTCTGTTTGTGTTTGCTTTTCACAGAAGAACTCCGAGGGACATAAAAGACCACATAAACCATGATAAAACTGGTGATACTTTTCTGCATCCTACCACAACACCACGGCCAAAAAGCAGCTGAGTGGCCATGGTCTGGTACTACCATTAGGTACACTAGTGCTCTAAGATCCCATCCTAGAGATCGTCGCCCAAACCCAGACACTGCAGTACTGCACGACTCTAAGGTATACCATTCAAATGAATGGGGATGGGACTCAAAAGATTGGACTACAACCCTAAATGGAACAATTGGTGAGAAAATTGAGGTAAGATGCAGAAAAGTAGAAGGACCTTTCTCCGGGAAAGCTTCCACCATTACAATCACCGGGAATTTTCTAAAACCAAATGGGAAAAGTGACCTGCACCCCAACATTACGGCCGAACTCTGCCCTACAACAGAGTGGGCGTGTAACACACAAACCCTCTTCATCCTGTGTTGTCGTCAGAAGAATGTCGGTAACTACAGCCTAGACCCCAGTACCAACAATGTCCAAATCACGAAGCTTTGCAAAAATGAACCAACTGACTGCTGGTATAACTTTACTCTAACTAAATCAGCCTATGTAACATGCAATTGGCAAAATAACCAGACAGATCAGCCAGGTTTGAAAGGTTTAACTTATAAATTCAAAATAAATGCTGTAGCAAAGCCCATACTAAGTGTAGTAATTACGTACCATGGTATAAGTACCTCCCTCGTACTAGATGACAAGAACAACGTTTTTCCTCCCTTTATGGTAACCCAAGGTGATGATGTTTCAATACGATGTAGACTAATTGGTAGATCTTTTACTAAACCTATACACAGTTATAGCATTGGACCTCATGACCGCGTTTTGTTTTGTGAAATTCAAAACCAAGATTGTTGGCTAAACTTAACTGATGTGCAATTTTCCCATAAAGTCATGTGTGGTAAAAACGATACAAAACACTGGGGAAAACTCAATGTCAATGTTGTAATACCTACCACCCAACCACCGGTTATGCTGAGCCCAAGAATTTTTAAAGTTAGACCATATACAATCAGGAAAACAGGCCAACAACAAATACTATTTAATCCAGCATGGTCTCTTAAACAAGTCAAATTGCTCATGCAAAACAATGTCTCAGAAGTTCAGCCAGCTTGTTCACCCTTTCTGCAAACTTCCTTCGAGGGGTGGACAACCTGGTTGCGAAAGCGAAACCCTTCTAAGAAACGAACGCAAAGAGACATAACCGGTGTCATGGGAACAGGATTGGGAATCTTAAATAGTATTGATTCAGAAGTATTAATGAATAAATTAATTGCCACAACTACAGATTTGACTAAAATACAACAACCACTGCAGTCATCCCTATTAGCCTTGGGAAGCCATCAGTGGTTGTTATCAAACATATTACCAAATTGGGAAAAGGTAAATGTGAATGACCACAAATTGATAATTGACGCACTCGATGCTACACAAAATAACATTTCTTTAGCTCTCAGCTGCATCCAGGCTCAATTATGGATGCAGTCAGTTGCTGCCTCAATTATAAGAGAAGGCGAAGAAGGCACTTTTCCTACTGAAATTCGGAAAATAATCTGGGACAGTGCCACTGATTTTGAAAGAGAATTCCAATCCTGGTGGAACTTAGTAAACTTTACCTACGATCCCCTCACAAACACAGCCACAGCCTTTGTACTGACTATACGTAATGCTTCAGTGCATCTGATATTCCCTGTCATTGCATTAGGGCTGAACCATGATGGAGCTGTTCTCTATCCTTTCGAGCATAGAGAATGGGCCCGTCAAATTGGTGAGAAGTGGCAAACCGTTAATTTAGAAACTTGTATTGTCCGAGAACAACAAGGGTTCATCTGTGAAAGTAATGCAATTAGAGCTCAAGACATTTGTTTAGATACAGAACAAAATATCTGTCATTTTGAAATTCATCCTAACGAGACTCCTGAAACAGTGCTTGTCTATATAGGTAATGGATGTGCATGCTTAAGAACTGCTTGTGATGAAGTATTTGTAGAAAATTTAGTAGTAGATACAAAAAATCATTCAAATTTTTGTGTTTGTAACTTTACTAAAATCATAGGATGTGATTTTTCATATTTAGCCCCAGTTACTTCTTATCATCTTTTACAGTCCAATTACACACTGATCCACCAATTATTGCCTACCCCCATTGGGATGAACCTTACTTTGGTAAAGCAATTGTTGCTTCACCAAGATTTAATTGAAATTTTAGAAAAGATCAAGAAAAATGGACAGAAAACCTTAGTAACTGTTCATCACAATGTGAAAGAAATACATCGTGTTCTAGAAAGGGTAAAGAAAGATGTTGAACACAGGTGGTGGGATACTCTTTTTGGGTGGTCACCTACTGCTACAGGTGTCCTGAACAAATTGTGTCATCCCATCATTGTTCTCTTGATTTTGGTTTTGATTGGTTTTGCTTTATCAGCAGTCTTATACATCATGAATTGGAGAATGATGAAACGGCTAACACAGCTTACATCTATAATAGATGTCCACAATTTAGCCAATACCCCATCCGCTGTAGACACACCCAAGGTTATTGACATGAGACAAACTACACGAGTATTAAAATAAGATGTGATAAAAAATTAGAGGTATTTTAATTAAAAAATTATATGTGTATTCTGATTTAAAATTATTCATTTCCTTCTCTTTTGTTTCCTTCTTTTTCTTTTCTTCTCTTTCCCTTCCTCTCTTATGTTCTCTACCCCTTTTCCGGGATATGCTACCAACATTGACGAGTCCTGAAGACTTCACAACGACACTACAAAATCGTGCAGATAGAGCTCTCCTGACGACAATCGTGAGTCACGGGGTGGTGTAAGAGACGGTCCAAAGATCCCTCATCTGCCTCACGATCATCGCCGAGAACAGAGACTGAGCACAGGAGTCCTGGCCCTGCTGAGGTGGGATGTCTGCCGAGTGTTGCCTAGGGGTGTGCCCGCTGGGAACTGGTACGCATTCCTGAGGAAAATTAGTGCAGGTCGCAATGGACTGCGCCGTTCTTGCTGCCCAGGCGGGAAGGACTGCGCCGAAGCGGAAAGGAATGACCTGCCCTGCACACCTGTCCTGCACACCGGTCTTGTGCGTCTGTCCTGTACCTGTTTCCCAAAGCAACAGACTCCACAACAATGGCTGTAAATTTCCCAACCTCTTGGCCAGTTGCCCCTCGCTTCTGAAAAGGACTATAAAGGGACTCTCTGAAATAACCAAGTCGGAGAGATCTCCCCCACGGAAAGAAGACGAATCTATTGGCGGAAGACCACGAGGACTTCGTCTCATCCGTTGGTAGCTATTGCCCCCCCCCCCTCTTTTTCTTCCTCCCTACTTTGTCTCTCTCTCTCTCTCCCTTTCTCTCTTCTATTGCATTACTGTGTTGTGGGCACTTAATAAAGGTGCACTGTTTTGATTTAAACTGAAATTTCTTGTGTCCTTTTTACACTCTGAGATCTATAAACGAACCATCACGACCCCCGCTTGCATTAGCGGATCGTGACATTAAACTGGCGTCACGGACAGGATCTGACAGACAGAAGGGGTTGCAAGGTTGTGTGTAGTCTGTAATAGGGGAAGGACGTTTCACTCCAGCCGCACCTAGCCCGACACCCCAAAAGGGGTGAGCGGTGTCTAGAAAGCAAGGGGGGTGACTCGAATTTCCCGCAAACTGCACACGCCTGGGTGAAAAGCACCCCATACTCAGTTGAGGGCTCTGTCTTCAGATTTTTTGCAAAGGATCTCTTAGTGTAAAAGGAGGAACTGTGTTTTTTGGTGTGTGCATGAATTTGGACTGCTTGGTGTAGTGAAGAGACAACCATAAGTAACTTAAGGAGTACCTCCCAAGCAGATTTGGTCTCTTCACCCACCCAGGGAAGTGAAGGGAGACACAGCGAAGCTGTGTGTGTGTCGCAGTGTGTAATTAACTTTACCTCCTTGTGGTGGTTTTGATCCTGTCATAAAATGACTGAAAACCCCAGTGCAAAAGTTAAAGCTGCGTTTTATGCTCTGCTAGCAAAACATAATGCCCGGCCCTCTCCGGGAGGGGAAGAATGGGCTCAAAATAACTGGTTTAATTTAGATTATGTGACTGATAGAGTATATTCTTTACAACATGAGACTAGATTTAAATTTGGCCGAAATAAAACCATAATCTGCTCTGTTTTAGGGGCATGCCTTGCGGCAGCCATAGATCATCGCTTAAAGCGATGTACTGAAGAGAAAGCGATCATAGATTCCCTTCAAAGCCTAGTGGAAATTTTACAAAAACAATTAGATGAAGAAAAAAATAAAAATCACTTGCTAGAGGCTGTTTTAAAAGAGGAATATTTTAGAAATTCGAAAAATGCTGACTCACCAAAAGAGACAGAGGAAAAGGAAACTCCTCACATTGACCAAATATACCCCCAAAAAGAACTAATACTAGTAAAAAATTGTGGAGAAAACTGCTGCCCTCGTGTGAGACCTCTGATTAAAACTGAATATAATTATATCAATGATGAAGATTTTGAACCGCATATCACCACTAAACAAATACCATACAGTGCTGTTGAATTAGCTAGATTAAAAAAGGAGTATGGGCGGCTTCCCCACGAATCTGAGACAGAATATGTCTTCCGAGTGTCTCTCACCGGAGGAGACCAAATTCAATTAACTGAACAGGAGGCCAGTGGATACTGGGGACATGGAGTTTTCTTGACAACAGGAGACAAACGTGGCACGTGGTCCCTGACTCAGCGTGCAGCCTTCTGGGCCGGGGGACTTAATCCTTTAGAAAGGGGAGACCCTTTAGCTATAATTGGTACCCCCGAGCAACTCCTAGAAAGTGTCCACAAAGCTGCCTGTTTGCAAATGATCCATGAAAGAAAATTAACTCCTGGATATGAATCCCCCATGCAATTACCTGTCAAACCTGCACTGATGACCCCTTTAATTCGAGAATCACTCAAACCTACAGCAATTGCCCTTCAAAAAACCATAGCGGCTGTAGGTCCCGTAGAAAGGCTAGATAGATTCCTTGGAAACCCAAGCGACCAAACTGGATCTACCGATCCTGGGTTTACTCCCTATTCAACCCCCTCTCAGCCGCCAGGTTCACAATCGAATTCACCTGCGGGTGATCGCAAAGTTTGGACATGGAGTGAAGTTGCAAAAGATCTGATTGATTACAGTAGAAAATATGGACCTATAAAAATTCCAGAAGAAAAATTAGACAAAACAAAAGGTGTCAGGTACATTCGGGCTCCTCATGGCGAAAAGCCAGAGAATGTAAAACAGATCTCTAACCGTCAGCATTGGTGGTTATTAGGCATCAAAAAGGGGGTCCCCAGAGATGTGATGGATGGCTTACCCCTTGATAAATTGAGTAAGGTAGTGTCTAACTGGCACTGCCGAAAACCCGTTCTACCAAATCCATCAGTTCAACCCAGTGCACCCCTCCTCCCTCAGAATCTGGGCAGTGAGTCAGACCAACCACTCCCTCAAAGTCTGTGCAGTGAGCCAAAACAACCTCTCCCTCAAAACCAGGGAAACTAGACCCTCCGTCTCTTGTCAGTGAGCGAAGAGATGGAGCATGGGTATACCTGAGAAGGCTCACTAAAAATAAAAAGGGAGATATAATGATCACAGCTATTACAGGCCCTAAACGGGCACCTGTAACTTTTCTAATTGACACTGGGGCACAAATTTCTGCGCTGACAAAGAAAGATGCCCAGAGATGTGGAATTGTCCCAACAAAGAACCGATATTGTGTTTTAAATGCCTTAGGAACGACAGAATCTATGAATGTAGCCCTAGTTAAGCTCATTTTACCTGGGGAAGAAAATCAACTCTCTATTAATATGGTGATTGGAGATATCCCAACCAATCTATTAGGGATGAATGCCCTCGTTGGGAGGCAGTGGGAGGACTCAGAGGGTCTCCTGTGGTCTTTTGGCACACCACGTTTTAACATCAGACTGCTCGAAGCCGCACCCTCCCTACCATTCAGCAAAGTAACTAATGTGAAACAATATCCCCTCCCCCTGGGTGCCAAAGAGGGCATCAAGCCAGTGATACAGGAGCTGCGAGAACAAGGAGTAATAGTTAATACTCATTCTCCTTTCAATTCTCCGGTGTGGCCAGTGCGAAAGCCTAATGGGAAGTGGAGGCTGACAATTGATTTTCGCAGGCTAAATGCCAACACAGACCCTCTCACAGCAGCTGTCCCAAATCTAGCAGAATTGATAACACTAATTCAAGAAAAAGCTCATTCAATTATGGCAACTATAGATGTCAAAGACATGTTTTTTATGATACCTTTACAGCCAGAAGACATGGACCGTTTTGCTTTCACATGGGAAGGACAGCAATACACTTTCACTAGGCTTCCCCAAGGGTACAAACATTCCCCCACCCTGGCTCATCACGCTTTAGCCCAGGAGTTAGAAAAAATACCCAAAGCTGACAATGTGACTGTTTATCAATACATTGATGATATCCTTGTGGGAGGAGATGAAATAGAAGAAGTGAGAGATACCCAACAAAGAATAATCTCCCACTTAGAAAGCCTTGATTTGCAAATTCCCTCAGAAAAAATCCAAAATCCTTCACATGAAGTGAAATTTTTGGGAATTTGGTGGAAAGGAGGTATGACATGTATCCCACCTGATACCCTAACCTCTTTAGATCAGATTAAAATGCCTGAATCCAAAAAAGATCTCCAACATGCTTTAGGATTATTAGCGTTCTGGAGAAAACACATCCCAGATTTTTCCATAATTGCCAGACCTCTTTATAACTTGTTAAGAAAAGGGATAAAATGGGAATGGAGTGCTTCTCAAGAAGAAGCATTGCAATTGTTGATTTTTGAAGCAACAGCTCACCAAGCCCTGGGCCCTATTCACCCTACAGATCCTTTCCAGGTGGAATGGGGATTTGCCTCTTCAGGGCTGTCAGTACACATATGGCAGCGGGGTCCTGAGGGTCCAACGAGGCCTGTAGGTTTTTACTCTCGTGGCTTTAAAGATGCTGAAAAAAGGTACACTACCTGGGAAAAAGGATTATTTGTGGTTAGCTTAGCTCTCATAGAAGTGGAGAAGATTGCACGACAACAACCAATTGTTTTGAGAGGCCCTTTCAAAGTTATTAAGGCAGTCTCTACTGGGACCCCCCCACCTGACGGGGTGGCCCAGAGGGCCTCAGTAAGGAAGTGGTATGCTCAGATTGAACATTATTGTAGCATCTTCTCAGTAACTGAAGGAGCTGTAAAAAATCTGGCAATCCAAGAGACTGAAAACTTGAGTAGCAGTCAGGACAAACCTGCCTCAGCCATCAAAGTAGCCCCTCCTTTTTCCCCCGAACAGTCAGCAAATTCTTGGTTTACAGATGCTTCTGCCAAGCGAGAAGGAAAGGTGTGGAAATACAAGGCTGTAGCCCTGCACACCTCCTCAGGTGAACGAATTATCACAGAGGGGGAAGGCAGCGCCCAAGTTGGCGAGCTGATAGCTGTTTGGAGTGTTTTCCAACATGAGGCACAGAATACTTCTCCTGTCTGTATCTACACCGATTCCTATGCTGTGTTTAAGGGATGTACTGAGTGGCTTCCTTTTTGGCAGCAAAATGACTGGGAAGTTAACAGAATCCCAGTATGGCAAAAGGAAAAGTGGCAAGAAATTCTAAATATTGCAAGTCAAGGGAATTTTGCCGTGGGGTGGGTAGCCTCTCACCAGACAGATGGAAATGCAGCAGGAGAGTGGAACAATAAAGCTGATGAATTAGCAAGACTAAGTCCTTTGAAAAAGGATCAGATTACAGAAGACTGGGAGCACTTATTAGAATGGTTGCATGTAAAAAGACAACACACAGGTGCAAAAGATTTGTACAAAGAAGCCCTTGCTCGTGGGTGGCCTGTTACCAGAGAAATGTGTAAAACATGCATATCAGCTTGTGAACAATGCCGCAGACGGCTGGAAAGACACCCTTTGGAAGATGACCCTCTGCATTTAAGAAAGGGTAAAGGCTTATGGGATGCGTGGCAGGTAGATTATATTGGCCCCTTTAAAAAGTCAGGAGGTAAACACTTTGTACTGGTAGGAGTAGAGATTATATCTGGGTTAGTCCAGGCCGATGCCTTTAAAAGAGCTACAGGAGATAACACTGTCAAAGCATTGCAGGGATGGTTTGGAACTTTCCCAAAACCACAAGAAATTCAATCTGACAATGGGTCTCACTTTACTGCCAAAGTTGTACAGGACTGGGCAAAAAGTGAAGGCATTAAATGGACTTTTCACACCCCTTACTACCCTCAAGCTAACGGCATTGTAGAAAGGACCAATGGTCTCCTGAAACGACTTCTGAAACCACAGGAGGGAAACTGGGATGTTCGGCTATGGGAAGCTGTGAAAGGTGTGAATGATAGATGGGGGGTAAACGGGTGTCCTAAAATCACTGCCTTTTGCCCAACAGCTCCAAGTATAATTCCTTCATTACAGGGACCTAATGATCCTAAGAATCCTGCACACTACCCTGGACAACCTGTTTTGGTAGACCTCCCTACTGTAGGAGAAGTACCATTAGTGCTGAAAAGCCCTCTAAATAAATATGCATGGGCAGCCTCTGATGCCCTAGGGAGAGAGCATCGGATACATACACGCTGGATAATTCCATCATTCTAATTTTTTCTGCCTTTAGTGGCAGACTCTGTTTGTGTTTGCTTTTCACAGAAGAACTCCGAGGGACATAAAAGACCACATAAACCATGATAAAACTGGTGATACTTTTCTGCATCCTACCACAACACCACGGCCAAAAAGCAGCTGAGTGGCCATGGTCTGGTACTACCATTAGGTACACTAGTGCTCTAAGATCCCATCCTAGAGATCGTCGCCCAAACCCAGACACTGCAGTACTGCACGACTCTAAGGTATACCATTCAAATGAATGGGGATGGGACTCAAAAGATTGGACTACAACCCTAAATGGAACAATTGGTGAGAAAATTGAGGTAAGATGCAGAAAAGTAGAAGGACCTTTCTCCGGGAAAGCTTCCACCATTACAATCACCGGGAATTTTCTAAAACCAAATGGGAAAAGTGACCTGCACCCCAACATTACGGCCGAACTCTGCCCTACAACAGAGTGGGCGTGTAACACACAAACCCTCTTCATCCTGTGTTGTCGTCAGAAGAATGTCGGTAACTACAGCCTAGACCCCAGTACCAACAATGTCCAAATCACGAAGCTTTGCAAAAATGAACCAACTGACTGCTGGTATAACTTTACTCTAACTAAATCAGCCTATGTAACATGCAATTGGCAAAATAACCAGACAGATCAGCCAGGTTTGAAAGGTTTAACTTATAAATTCAAAATAAATGCTGTAGCAAAGCCCATACTAAGTGTAGTAATTACGTACCATGGTATAAGTACCTCCCTCGTACTAGATGACAAGAACAACGTTTTTCCTCCCTTTATGGTAACCCAAGGTGATGATGTTTCAATACGATGTAGACTAATTGGTAGATCTTTTACTAAACCTATACACAGTTATAGCATTGGACCTCATGACCGCGTTTTGTTTTGTGAAATTCAAAACCAAGATTGTTGGCTAAACTTAACTGATGTGCAATTTTCCCATAAAGTCATGTGTGGTAAAAACGATACAAAACACTGGGGAAAACTCAATGTCAATGTTGTAATACCTACCACCCAACCACCGGTTATGCTGAGCCCAAGAATTTTTAAAGTTAGACCATATACAATCAGGAAAACAGGCCAACAACAAATACTATTTAATCCAGCATGGTCTCTTAAACAAGTCAAATTGCTCATGCAAAACAATGTCTCAGAAGTTCAGCCAGCTTGTTCACCCTTTCTGCAAACTTCCTTCGAGGGGTGGACAACCTGGTTGCGAAAGCGAAACCCTTCTAAGAAACGAACGCAAAGAGACATAACCGGTGTCATGGGAACAGGATTGGGAATCTTAAATAGTATTGATTCAGAAGTATTAATGAATAAATTAATTGCCACAACTACAGATTTGACTAAAATACAACAACCACTGCAGTCATCCCTATTAGCCTTGGGAAGCCATCAGTGGTTGTTATCAAACATATTACCAAATTGGGAAAAGGTAAATGTGAATGACCACAAATTGATAATTGACGCACTCGATGCTACACAAAATAACATTTCTTTAGCTCTCAGCTGCATCCAGGCTCAATTATGGATGCAGTCAGTTGCTGCCTCAATTATAAGAGAAGGCGAAGAAGGCACTTTTCCTACTGAAATTCGGAAAATAATCTGGGACAGTGCCACTGATTTTGAAAGAGAATTCCAATCCTGGTGGAACTTAGTAAACTTTACCTACGATCCCCTCACAAACACAGCCACAGCCTTTGTACTGACTATACGTAATGCTTCAGTGCATCTGATATTCCCTGTCATTGCATTAGGGCTGAACCATGATGGAGCTGTTCTCTATCCTTTCGAGCATAGAGAATGGGCCCGTCAAATTGGTGAGAAGTGGCAAACCGTTAATTTAGAAACTTGTATTGTCCGAGAACAACAAGGGTTCATCTGTGAAAGTAATGCAATTAGAGCTCAAGACATTTGTTTAGATACAGAACAAAATATCTGTCATTTTGAAATTCATCCTAACGAGACTCCTGAAACAGTGCTTGTCTATATAGGTAATGGATGTGCATGCTTAAGAACTGCTTGTGATGAAGTATTTGTAGAAAATTTAGTAGTAGATACAAAAAATCATTCAAATTTTTGTGTTTGTAACTTTACTAAAATCATAGGATGTGATTTTTCATATTTAGCCCCAGTTACTTCTTATCATCTTTTACAGTCCAATTACACACTGATCCACCAATTATTGCCTACCCCCATTGGGATGAACCTTACTTTGGTAAAGCAATTGTTGCTTCACCAAGATTTAATTGAAATTTTAGAAAAGATCAAGAAAAATGGACAGAAAACCTTAGTAACTGTTCATCACAATGTGAAAGAAATACATCGTGTTCTAGAAAGGGTAAAGAAAGATGTTGAACACAGGTGGTGGGATACTCTTTTTGGGTGGTCACCTACTGCTACAGGTGTCCTGAACAAATTGTGTCATCCCATCATTGTTCTCTTGATTTTGGTTTTGATTGGTTTTGCTTTATCAGCAGTCTTATACATCATGAATTGGAGAATGATGAAACGGCTAACACAGCTTACATCTATAATAGATGTCCACAATTTAGCCAATACCCCATCCGCTGTAGACACACCCAAGGTTATTGACATGAGACAAACTACACGAGTATTAAAATAAGATGTGATAAAAAATTAGAGGTATTTTAATTAAAAAATTATATGTGTATTCTGATTTAAAATTATTCATTTCCTTCTCTTTTGTTTCCTTCTTTTTCTTTTCTTCTCTTTCCCTTCCTCTCTTATGTTCTCTACCCCTTTTCCGGGATATGCTACCAACATTGACGAGTCCTGAAGACTTCACAACGACACTACAAAATCGTGCAGATAGAGCTCTCCTGACGACAATCGTGAGTCACGGGGTGGTGTAAGAGACGGTCCAAAGATCCCTCATCTGCCTCACGATCATCGCCGAGAACAGAGACTGAGCACAGGAGTCCTGGCCCTGCTGAGGTGGGATGTCTGCCGAGTGTTGCCTAGGGGTGTGCCCGCTGGGAACTGGTACGCATTCCTGAGGAAAATTAGTGCAGGTCGCAATGGACTGCGCCGTTCTTGCTGCCCAGGCGGGAAGGACTGCGCCGAAGCGGAAAGGAATGACCTGCCCTGCACACCTGTCCTGCACACCGGTCTTGTGCGTCTGTCCTGTACCTGTTTCCCAAAGCAACAGACTCCACAACAATGGCTGTAAATTTCCCAACCTCTTGGCCAGTTGCCCCTCGCTTCTGAAAAGGACTATAAAGGGACTCTCTGAAATAACCAAGTCGGAGAGATCTCCCCCACGGAAAGAAGACGAATCTATTGGCGGAAGACCACGAGGACTTCGTCTCATCCGTTGGTAGCTATTGCCCCCCCCCCCTCTTTTTCTTCCTCCCTACTTTGTCTCTCTCTCTCTCTCCCTTTCTCTCTTCTATTGCATTACTGTGTTGTGGGCACTTAATAAAGGTGCACTGTTTTGATTTAAACTGAAATTTCTTGTGTCCTTTTTACACTCTGAGATCTATAAACGAACCATCACGACCCCCGCTTGCATTAGCGGATCGTGACACTGCCCACTAGCCATAACATAGATCTGTATCCATCATCTAAAAGTAAAGCCAGCTTTTGATTTGATACACACATTGAGACTTTACCCTGTAGGAAATAAAGCAGAAAAAAGATGCTATTACAGTTTTATCTTCAACTGCACATCACTTCTAACCTTGAGTGAAGGCTCTGCATTATTGAATAGAACCAATTGAGGCAGTGCAGCTCTCGGTTAACACATGATCAGAACCTCAGACTGCTAAGGAAGAGCAGCAAATAGTTTGGCTGCCACCACGAGGCAACAGCACATTCTCCTGTTGACATTCTCACGGTCAGAGTGAAACTGGAACCGAGCAATCCCATTCCTTTGCAACCACCCTTATGCTGCAGAGATGGAGCCCTGAGCTCAGAAATGCCATTTGTGACAGAGCTTTCCCAGGTGGGAAGGCATCCTCCCTTCCCAGAGGTATTGCAAGTTCCCCTCTCCCCACTCCATTCCATCCGGAAATGGAATGCTGACAATCCACAATGGTTATACACCACAGCACTGGCATGGATTCTTTTCCTTAGGCAGATCTAAGGCAGTCTGGGAGTTGCTCAGCCTCTTGTGCCCTCCTCAAGGGAGCATTTGTAACTTTTCTTCCTACAATCATCCAACCAAACAACTTGGTTACTGCTCCAAGTAATTACCGGAAGCTTTGGCTGTGTTTTCCCATTCGATTTTAGTTAACCCAATCTTTTGCAAATATTGACACTTCTATATTTGAAATTCCCAGCATACTACAGAGATTTGAGAGGGGATCTTCAAACTTGAGCGGTGACATTGACCACAGAGTAGCAATAAATAGGAAATATCAGGACAAAAGTTAATCCAATACACACCCCCAACAATCCTCCAATTTTTTTTTTTTTTTTTAATTCTGGAAGAAACAAATTTAACAGCACTGCCATGCATGCAACAAAGGGACCCAGGCATGAAGATGAGCAAGCTGTTGGTCCTTCACATTCCAGTTTTCAAGGGTGACATTAGTGGGACACTGCTTGGAGCACTGCAATGATATCAAAGTAATCCCTTAAACTTCCTGCTAACTGGAAATTTCTTTTAAGATGCATAGATAATATACAGCTCATTACTTACACATACAGGCAAAAGGAAAAAACAAGTTTCACCACATTCTCATAAACCTCTGGAAATAAAATCCTGTAAACTTAACTGCCATTCTTAATTTGACAAATTGCTACTGCTATAACGTTACCTGTACTGCACCTTGTCAATTGGATGCTTTTGCCCAGACTCCTTGCTCCATATATGTCATTTACGCCACAGAAAACAAGATAGAATCCCATCCCAGCAAAAATCAGTGGGAATGGAGAGTGACTTACTCGGCAACACCTGATTCTCTCTGTGCAACATGCACTACAGCTTTCTTTCGCTCTGATTGTAATAAATGAGGGTATTTTGTTCATTGAAAAGAGCTGACACAGGCCACAATGTACATAACAGGAAATGTCTTAACAAATCTATATGTAAAGGTTGTAAGTGCTGTAAGTGTACTATTGTTTAAGCTCCAGGAAGAAAAGCAGGGGATACTAACTGACCAAATATGGAAAAGGTCACCCAGAGGGCACTTGAAGAAGACTACTAGCCTTCAGCCATCGACCACCAGAAGGCAAAAAACGACCCCCTAGCAACAAGTTCACACATGCGCAGAGTACTCCCTTAAAGAAGAGTTAACAGGAAACGATCCTGCATAAAAGAAGGACTGAAATTTGCAAACCCCTGCAGCAATTCGGTGGAGCGGGGACTCCCCTGTCGCCCAGCGCTGATTTTGCTTATGCCTTGCTTGCTGTAATTAATAAATTCTCTAATTTGATTAAACCTCTTTGTCTGCCTCCATCAATCACAATTTGGTGCCGTGACTCGGATGGGAATGGTACGGTAAGACAGAGATATCGGGGAGGCGCCCCACCTCTGGTGGCCTCGGTATCTTCAGTCTTTACCTCGCTCCCACCGACGAACCTAAACTCAAGGCATTAAGCAAAGGGAACCGGTCGACCCCATAAACTTTGTGCACAGAGGTCCGGACGAAGACGCTGGAAGCGTGAGTATTTGCGGAAAAGGGATCCATTCGGTCGAGGTCGGGTATCCTGGAGTGTGGCGAGTGTGGTGTGTGAGAGGGGGGCCGGCAGCCAGACTCCCCAAGCGAGTGTGGACCCTCAGTAGTGCGGCTCCCATTGCCCGCGAGGGCGTGGGCCACGAACCAGGGGAAGCGAGTGATTCCACACACAGAACGCCTGAAGGCACTCCAGAGGATGGGACAGGGGAAAAGCAAGCCCTCTAGTTCCATAAGGTTTCCCCCAGTACCTGAGGATAGTCCGTTAGGGCTTTTATTGAATAATTGAAGGCATTATTCGAGTACACAGAATAAAGATAAGGCCAAGATGATTTATTATTGCATAGAGGTCTGGGGAGGAAAGCAGATATCACGAAACGTATTTTGGCCTATATTTGGGTCCTACGAGGACTGGGTGAGACAGGATTTGAATTTATGGGTAAAAACCAAAACTCCTTTTAGTCGAGAAGAGAGTGAATATGCAAAAATATGGATAGAGACCCCTGGGGTACTCCTGTTTACTTTAAAGGAAAAATCTGAAGACTCAGGGGCAAGAAGAAAAGATAAAAAGAAAGAGGAAGTTCCGATGATTCCACCCCCCTATATACCTCCGCAGGCCCCACAGGCACCCCCACTCCCACTCCCTGAGCAGCCCCTAGAGGAAGAAGAAGGGAATCCTGAACCTGAACGGGAGGGACCAATGACAAGGAGCAGAGCTAGACGTCATAACCTTTATCCATTAAGAGAAATGCCTATGGGGGGACCCCAACCAGGAATTGGCTTTATTTCAGTTCCCCTTAGCTCTGGAGATGTGCGGGACTTTAAGAAGGAAATGGGGAACCTATTAGAAGACCCCCTGGGAGTTGCAGAGAAGCTAGATCAATTTTTAGGCCCTAATATATACACCTGGGATGAGCTGCAGTCAATTCTAAATATTCTTTTTACTGCAGAAGAAAAGAACATGATTAGGCGAGCGGGAATGCGAATTTGGGATGCCCAACATGCTCAGGGCCCACAGGCAGATATCAAATGGCCTTTACAAAACCCTAATTGGGATCATCAGGATCCAGCACACAGAACTCATATGCAGAACTTAAGGACAATAGTTATACAAGGGGTCCGAGAGGCAGTACCAAAAGGACAAAACATAAATAAGGCCTTTAATGAGAGGCAGAGAAAGGAGGAAACTCCAACAGATTGGCTAGAAAGAGTAAGAAAGAATCTACAGCTGTATTCAGGCCTGGACCCAGATACACAGTTGGGTCAGGCACTTCTGAAAACTCAATTTGTAGCCAAATCATGGGATGACATCAGGAAGAAGCTAGAAAAACTAGAAAATTGGCAGGAGAGAGGATTAGATGAATTGTTGAGAGAAGCACAGAAAGTATATGTCAGGAGGGATGAAGAGAATCACAAGAGACAAGTCAGAATGATGGTGGCAGCAGTAAGGGAAAGCAGAAAACAAGACTCTCCCCGCCGAATGGGGCAGATGCCCAGAAAGGCCCCTAGGAACACAGAGGGAAATCAGAGGGTAGAAAGGAGGGAAGCAGTCGTATGTTTTTATTGTGGGGAGAAGGGACACATCAGAAGGGATTGCAGAAAGAGGATAAGAGATGAAAAGATGTTTAAAGAAGATTAGAGGGGTCAGGGGCTCTACTTACTTGGGGACCAAGAAACATCCAGAGCCCTTGATAAAAATAAAAGTCGGTCCCCAATGCCAGGAATTTGAATTCCTGGTAGATACGGGAGCAGAAAGATCAACTATCCAAGTTTTACCATCTGGGTGTAAAGTCTCCCGAGACACTGCCCTTGTAGTGGGTGCCAAGGGTGAACCTTTTGAGGTCCCTGTTATTAAAGATGTCCTAATAGAAACCGAATCAAAAATAGGAATAGGAAGCCTTTTGTTGGCACCAGAAGCAGAGTATAACCTCATGGGTAGAGATCTCATAGTAGAATTGGAAATAAACCTAGAGGTAATTAATAAAGAATTGAGAATCAAACTATGCCCCCTTAGAGTAGAGGATGAAAAGGAGATTAACCCTGAGGTATGGTACACACCTGACAGTGTGGGCCAACTGAACATTCCGCCCTTCTCCGTAACCATAAAAGATCCAGAAATTCCAATAAGGATCAAGCAGTATCCCATATCCCCAGAAGGGAAACGAGGACTAAAGCCTGAAATAGACAGACTAATAAGCAAGGGACTCCTAGAGCCCTGTATGTCCCCTTTTAATACACCCATTTTACCAGTAAAGAAACCAGATGGATCCTATCGATTAGTGCATGATTTAAGAGAAATTAATAAGAGGACAGTGGCCCGGTTCCCGGTGGTTGCTAACCCATACACCCTATTAAGTAGACTAGGGCCAGAAAATCACTGGTATAGTGTAATTGATCTAAAAGATGCATTTTGGGCCTGCCCCTTAGACGAAAATAGTAGAGATTATTTTGCCTTTGAATGGGAGGACCCAGATACTCATAGGCGACAACAGTTGCGGTGGACCGTGCTGCCACAAGGGTTCACAGAATCACCAAATTTATTTGGACAAGCATTAGAACAAATCCTCCAAGAATATCAAACAAGAGAAAACATTACTTTGATTCAGTATGTGGATGACCTCCTGATTGCAGGAAGAAAAGAAGAAGAAGTTCGAGAGGAGAGCATTAAACTGTTAAACTTTCTAAGCTTGAAGAGACTAAAAGTATCAAAGGCAAAATTACAGTTTGTAGAAGAAGAAGTAAAATATTTAGGCCATTATTTGAGTAAAGGAGAGAAGAAAATAGACCCCGAAAGAGTGAAAGGAATCCTCTCACTCCCGCCACCAAGGAGCAAGAGACAAGTAAGGCAATTGCTAGGATTAGTAGGCTACTGTAGACAATGGATTGATAATTATAGTACCAAGGTCAAATTTCTGTATAACAAGCTCAGTCATGACGGGTTATTGAAATGGAGCAGAGAGGATGAGAGGAATTTAGAACAACTGCAACAGGATTTAATTAATGCTCCAGTACTAAGTTTACCTGATTTAAAAAGACCATTTTATCTATTTGTAAACATTGAAAATGGGACAGCATATGGAGTATTAACTCAAGATTGGGCTAGGAGAAAGAAACCGGTAGGATACTTGTCAAAGCTATTAGATCCAGTAAGCAAGGGATGGCCTACATGCCTACAGGCAGTGGTAGCCTGTGCTCTCTTAGTAGAAGAAGCACGTAAAATAACTTTTAATGGGGAACTCAAGGTATTATCTCCACATAACATTAGGGGAATATTGCAACAAAAAGCTGAAAAATGGATAACAGATTCGAGACTTTTAAAGTATGAAGGGATCTTATTAGATTCCCCAAAGCTAACACTAGAGGTCACTACACTACAAAATCCGGCCCAGTTCTTATACGGAGAACCAAATGAGAATAAATTAGCCCATGATTGCATGTTAACTATAAAAGAACAAACCAAAATCCGACCGGACTTAGAAGAAGAAGAATTAGAAGAAGGGGAGAGGCTGTTTGTAGACGGATCATCTCGGGTAATAGAGGGAAAGAGAGTATCTGGCTATGCAATCATTAAAGAGGAAGGGTCAGAAGTCTTAGAGTCAGGACCTCTAAGTAGATCCTGGTCAGCTCAAGCTTGTGAATTGTATGCAGTCTTACGAGCTCTGAGATTGCTGAAAAATAAAACAGGGACAATATATACAGACTCCAAATATGCATATGGAGTGGTACATACATTTGGGAAAATATGGGAAGAACGAGGGTTAATAAACTCTCAAGGGAAAGACTTAGTCCATCAGGAGCTAATAAGACAGCTACTCCAGGCCTTATGGGAGCCTAGAAGAATTGCTGTAGTACATCTCAGAGGTCACCAGAAAGGAATAGATTTTAGAAGTAGAGGTAATAACGCAGCAGACCAAGAAGCAAAAAGGGCAGCACTTTTGGTTATACGACAAGTTCAGGATAAGAACCAACCAAAGGAGAAATTCCCCAATAAAACTAGGTGCATTTATAGTTTTACAGAACAAGAAAAAGAGAAACTATCACAAATGGGGCTAAAAGAAAATTCAGAAGGAGAATGGAAACTCCCAGATGGAAGAGTAGCACTACCTAAATCAATAGCAGTGGAAATTTTACAAAGGATACATAGCCAAACTCATTGGGGAACACAAGCACTAGCAGACCAGTTTGCCGCTAAGTATATGTGTATTGGAATATATAATTTGGCAAAACAAATTGTTAAAGGCTGCATAACTTGCCTTAAAGTGAATAAGGCTTATTTAAGAGAACGCCCATTGGGAGGGAGACCACTAGCACACAGGCCCTTTGCTAACATACAACTAGATTTCACCGAATTGCCCAAAGTAAGAAGAAGTAAATACTTATTAGTTATAGTAGACCATCTAACGCATTTTGTCGAAGCATTTCCCACAGCAAGGGCAACAGCACAGACAGTGGTCAAAGTTCTATTAGAAAATATTATCCCTAGATATGGAATAATTGAGACTATTGACTCCGACCGAGGACCCCACTTTGTATCTAAAATCATCAAAGAAGTAATGGGAATTATGGGAATAAAGTGGAAATATCATACCCCCTGGCATCCCCAAAGTTCAGGACGAGTAGAAAGAATGAATGGAGAAATAAAGAAGCAATTGACAAAGCTTATGCTTGAAACCAAGTTGTCATGGGTGAAATGTCTACCATTAGCTTTGTTAAACATACGGACTCAACCAAGATCTGACATGGGAATCTCCCCTTTTGAGATGCTGTATGGAATGCCTTATAATGTGGGGGAACCTCAAGATCACCCAAATCTAAGAGACCAAAACATGAATCATTACATTATTACCTTAATGAGATATAGAGAAGAATTATGGAAAAAGGGCATGATAACTCAAAGGCCCCCGCTAGAACTTAAACTACATCAAATTCAACCAGGAAATTGGGTATTAATCAAATCATGGAAAGAAACCTCATTAACCCCACAATGGGAGGGACCTTATCTTGTTCTACTTACTACAAAAACAGCAATAAGAACAGCTGAAAGAGAATGGACGCATGCAAGCAGAATTAAAGGACCTGTGGAAAAGCCATCCCCCCAGTGGCAAGTAACCAGTCCTCCTGGAGACTTAAAATTGAAAATTCAAAGAAAAGACTGTAAATGAGCAAATACAAAATCGAGTATTTACCCAATCCTCTGTATACAGATGAAGGACTAATTTTTAAAAATGATGTTAGAATAAGGTGTGGGAATTCTAATTGTAGATGTTATCCTTTTGTTTGTTATATATGTATAGTATGCAGGGAAAAGTGGTGGAGTCATTGTGAAAGGGGAACTCCCCCCAGAGGAGTTTGCATCCCCTGCCGGAAGCTTCAAGGTCAATTTACTAATTGGGCTCTAGCACATGCAGTATCACGAGGAATTCTAAAAAAGGGGTCAAGTGAATGGTGGGAAATAGTATTTAAGGGAATTAATCCCCATTATTATTGTTACAACTTTAACTTACCGGCCCCCTTTGTAGCTGACATCTGTGACAGCATTTGTCGCAAACGCCTGAGGGGAGTCCAGTGTAACACTCCAGAAGTTAAGAACCGTAATTGGAACTCCTACATTAAGAGGCAAGAAACCCGACAGGCTCGATCCCAAGGACCTCCTGAAGAATACTCCTGCTGCCGAGAAGATAGTACCCCTCGTGGCCTGAAGCAACCGGGTCGACAAGCGAGGCAGAGGAGTAAAAAGCTGTGGAGGAAAGAACCCCTGTATTGGGATACTAGAGCAATGCTTGCAGAACTGCCTCAGGAGTGGGACTAGAAAGCCTCAGTGTGACCCACGACATGTGAAAGGGGGAAAGACACCACCAAACTATAGTAACCAAATAACTATTACCACAAATCGACTCCACCATTTAGCCTAGCGTAGTATTTTTCTACTAATCATGCTTTGCTTAATTAAATTGAACGGGGTTGAGACTTTAGAAGAGACACACTTTCCACACGAACCCTTTAAACGGTCATTAGTTAGGTTAAGTGATAATAGGATACTACAAACAAATACCACTGTAGGGGCACCAAGTTTTCGAGCGGGATTATGTGATCTAACAGCTATTGAACACTGTGGAAAAGAACTAAACCTAACAGGATTTTATATGTGTCCAACCGCTAATCGAGGGAAATCATACTGTAATTATCCAGGAGAATATTTCTGTGGATATTGGGGGTGTGAGACAATAGCCTCCGACTGGATCCCGGGAGGGGGACCAGACAAATTTCTGAAAGCTGGGTTCGGGCCCGTAGGGTGCACTAAGCCACGAAGAGGACCTTCTGGAGAGACGACATATATGGGGACCTGTTCCTTTATATATATAAATATAATGCAACCCACTAATCCGGATTGGTTACTGGGGAAAATCTGGGGAATCAGACACTGGGAACCCGAGAAAGATAGAGGAAACCTAATAATGATTAAGAAAGAACACGCACCCCCTGATCCAGAACTAGTTGGACCAAACCAGGGTCTAGGGGAACTAGAGGAAATAGGCAATATAAACAAAACTCAGCAAGTTGGTAGTATAACAATTACTCCCCAGAGCGAGAATCCAACTGATGTTAAAACAAATTTAGAATATAGTGCTCTATGGAAGATCATGCAAGCTAGTTATGGTGTAATAAATAAGACCAATCCAGAGCTAACTAAGGAATGCTGGTTATGTTACAACATCAGGCCGCCTTTTTATGAAGGAATAGGTGTGACTGCAAAGGCTAGAAGAATTAACGGCACAAACCCAGCACAATGTCTTTGGAAACAGAGAAAAGAATCAATTCAAGGACTGACTTTGTCTCAAGTAACTGAGAAAGGAAGATGTATAGGAAACATTCCAAAACATAAAGAACATTTGTGTGAGGTAAAGATATCACCTAAAGAAGATGAAAAACCTGCAGATTGGTTGCTCCCAGCCGCAAATACTAAATGGGTGTGTAACAATATAAGAATCACACCCTGCCTTTCACTCAAACTATTTAATTACACCCACGATTATTGTATTCAAGTGTCCATCATACCTCGAATCACGTATCATCCTAGTGAATACATGTACCAACAACACACCACAGCAGATCATCACCTAGTAAAAAGAGAACCTTTTACTGCATTAACCATAGCAACCCTTCTCACTATAGGAGGAGTTGGGGCAGGAACTGGAATAGCATCCTTAGTCACCCAGCAAAAAGAGTTAAGAGCACTAAGGGTCTCAGTAGATGAAGATCTAAGCCGAATAGAACAAGCAATTGATGGCCTAGTAAAATCAGTAAGATCTCTATCAGAAGTAGTCCTACAAAATAGGAGGGGTTTAGACTTATTATTCCTTCAGCAGGGAGGACTGTGTGTAGCACTCAAAGAAGAATGCTGTGTCTACGCAGACCACACTGGGGTAGTGATAGACACCATGACTGAACTAAGAAAACGGCTAGAACAACGGAAAAGAGAAAGAGAGGCACAACAGAGCTGGTATGAATCCTGGTTTAACCATTCACCCTGGTTAACCACTTTGTTATCTACCATCGCAGGGCCTCTAATTCTGTTAGTCCTAGGACTCACATTTGGGCCGTGTATACTTAATAAGTTGATCTCCATAGTAAAAGGGCGCTTAGAAGTAGCACATTTAATGCTCCTTAGGGCTAAATACCAGCAGATATCAGAAAATCATGAAGAAGAAATGTTAGAATTAGCTAAACAGGAGCTAAAAAGATTCAATGAACAAAAATGAACAAGAGAAAAAGGGGGGATTGTAATAAATGAGGGTATTTTGTTCATTGAAAAGAGCTGACACAGGCCACAACGTACATAACAGGAAATGTCTTAACAAATCTATATGTAAAGGTTGTAAGTGCTGTAAGTGTACTATTGTTTAAGCTCCAGGAAGAAAAGCAGGGGATACTAACTGACCAAATATGGAAAAGGTCACCCAGAGGGCACTTGAAGAAGACTACTAGCCTTCAGCCATCGACCACCAGAAGGCAAAAAACGACCCCCTAGCAACAAGTTCACACATGCGCAGAGTACTCCCTTAAAGAAGAGTTAACAGGAAACGATCCTGCATAAAAGAAGGACTGAAATTTGCAAACCCCTGCGGCAATTCGGTGGAGCGGGGACTCCCCTGTCGCCCAGCGCTGATTTTGCTTATGCCTTGCTTGCTGTAATTAATAAATTCTCTAATTTGATTAAACCTCTTTGTCTGCCTCCATCAATCACATGATCAAACACTTCTTACGGTAAAGATCACCATCCTATAGTCTGAACTACGCACTGACTTCCCTCATGGCCGCCACCCTGATCCATTCTCTGCACATTGACTGAGCCTGACCGTACCCTCTGCAACCACCACCTCCCTGGGCAACCTGTGCCAACGCCTGACCACCCCAACAGCGAAAAAACAACGTTAATCTGTCATCCCAATCCCCACTGTCTCATTTGAAGGCCACTCCCTCTAGTAGTCCCTAGGCTTCTTTGCAGAAGCCATGTGACGGGAAGGCGGCTCGCCGCTCTCCTTTGCCCACGCGGCTG